>NC_137776.1:73125196-73227696 GCF_963455305.1 Plecotus auritus | reverse complement strand
CGCTTGCTCTAATGCCAGTTCATAGTATACATACAAACATCTGCTTCCGTGCACAAAGGGATACAGAGCGCTTGACAGGTCTGTGTTAGCAGGGTTCGCAATGCCAGTTCTTTATGCAAAAACCCTAATGCTTCCCGTCAAGCCATTAGAAGTGATACAATCAGCCCAGGCCCCATTAAGCCATCAGTGTCCACCTGTGATAAAGATGGCCATTTGTTTTCTTAAAGCCCACTTAATGTCTGCTTAACTCAATTTGTCAGGAAATGTAGAACAATTTCCTCACAGCCTGAAATTTGGTAGTGGTTCAAAGTCAAAAGGCCAGGTCTAGTCCTATTCAAATGATATAATAAACAGTCTTCAAATCGAAATCTCCCTTGAGGAGCTGATGTTTACTTAAAAAAAAAATTATGTTAGCTGGAAAAGAATAACATTTTCATCCTTTATTGTGTGTTTTTTTTTTAATTTCTAAAGTCCTGGAATATGTCTACTAGTGAAAAGAGCCATTGCTTGATTATATAAGAAAATAACTTTATTCTCTTTTTAAATTCAGCCACAAATTGGTTTTAGAAAGAACAGAAGAGCCTTTGCAAAGCATCAGTTCTTTACTACAGCATTTGCTTCCAGCTTCTTTAAGGAATCCCGTTGTAATGTGCACAAATTTACTTTTTAGTCTAATTTAATTTAAAATGTTCTCCATATTACTTGCATGTCTAGCCATTTGTTGGAGATTGGTATTGCCTTTTTATATCCCTTAAAAGAGAAAACTAAATGATGGTTTTTGAAAATATTTTATTTTAAAAATGATATTAATCAATTTTGGAGTAATATCAATGGAGGCTGACTTTTCCCCCTTCCTAATAATTCATTTTGAATCACATGGCCAATTACATGTGTTTAAATATAGCCTCTTGTCATCTGGAGGACTGAGGACCAAAAGGATTCAGAAGTCATTTCTAAGATTAACCAACAGGGGGCTCTCTTAAATATTCCACATACAGTTGCTTCCTACCATTCCAAATTCATAGCCCATACAAATCAAACAACGATTTCGAATAAAATTTAAAAAAAAATTTTGTTTGTCCAACAACTTCTACATTCAGAATAGTTAATTTTTGTTTTCTTGTGTTTCTGCTTAGTAGAACTGGGAGCTGACTTGTGATGCTAATTCTACAGAATAATTTCTCAACCCACTATGCATATAAGGTGAACTAAGAACTGAATCAATTATCTGGATAATTTGATCAAGATATTAATTAGGCAACTAATATGTACATTAAAAATGAGGCAAAAGTGAAGTTTAGGGATATAGATTATCTGGATACTATCTCATTTCTCAACTCCTCTTTATATGTAAAGAAAGTATTAACAAATGTTGTTTCTAAAAGAGAAGAGAAATTGCTATGACTTAAAGGGGTAGGTATGGGAATAAAATGCCTATTTCAATATAAGATGAATAGCAGCCTATTTTTTGACTTAGAAATATTATCATACAATTTCATCCATGAACTAATGTTGTGTTTATAGGTTTTATTCTCCACACTTCAGAGGTTCAGTTCAATAGGCAGTATAATTCCCTAAGGAAAGATTTGATTGAGGAAGAATCAGAAATTAGAATATGGAACTAGAATACACTTATATACATGGCAGTACACGATACTTGGTCTTTTTTCAGGTTGCAAGTATATATTCCTGGGGCTCTTGACATTTTCTGTTTTCTCCCTGCCAGTACCCTACACCCACTATTTTCTCCCAGGAGAAGAAAGTGTCAAACTCTGACTTTGCTTTCTTGATTATATTCTTGATTATAGAATACTAGAGGCTCGGTGCATGAAATTCGTGCATGGGGGGTGTGTCCCTCAGCCCAGCCTGCACCCTCTCCAATCTGGGACCCCCTAGAGGGATGACCGACTGCCCAGAAGGATCAGGCCTAAATGGGCAGTCGGACATCCCTCTCACAATCCAGGACTACTGGCTCCCAACTGCTCACCTGCCTGCCTTACTGATTGCCCCTAACTGCTTCTGCCTGCCAGCCTGATCACCCCCTAACCACTCCCCTGCCAGCCTGATTGATGCCTAACTGCTCCCCTGCCAGCCTGATTGCCCCTAACTGCCCTCGCCTGCAGGCCTGGATCCCACCCAACTGCCCTTCCCTGCCGGCATGGTCACCCCCAACTTCCCTCCTCTGCTGGCCTGGTCACCCCTAACTGCCCTCCCCTGCAGGTTTGATCGCCCCCAACTGCCCTCCCTTGCAGGCTTCATCCCTCCCAACTGCCCTCCCCTGCTGGCCATCTTGTGGCAGCCATCTTGTGTCCACATGGAGGCAGCCATCTTCTGTGTTGGAGTGATGGTCAATCTGCATATTACTCTTTTATTAGATAGGATAGAGGCCTGGTACATGGGTGGGGGCCAGCTGGTTTGCCCTGAAGGGTGTCCCAGATCAGGGTGGGGGTTCCCTTGGGGCATGGGGCGGCCTGGGCGAGGGGCCTATGATGGTTTGCAGGCTGGCCACTCCCCCCAGCGACCCAAGTGGAGGCCCTGGTATCTGGGATTTATTTATCTTCTACAATTGAAACTTTGTAGCCTTGAGTGGAGGCCAGGGTAGGACAGGAAGCTTGGCTTCCTCCATCACCAGGGGCAACCCAAGCCTCCTGCTCTCTCCAACTCCATGGCCGCCACCATTTTTGTTGGGATTTATTTATCTTCTATAATTGCAACTTTGTAGCCTTGAACAGAGGCCAGGGCCAGCTAGAGTGGGCAGGAAGCTTGGCTTCCTCCATTGCCAGGGAAACTCAAACCTCCTGCTCACTCTGTGGCTGCAGCCATCTTGGTTGGGTTAATTTGCATACTCGCTCCTGATTGGCTGGTGGGCGTGGCTTGTGGGCATAGCAGAGGTATGGTCAATTTGTATGTTTCTCTTTTATTAGTGTAGATATTCACTAAATAAAAGATTAACTGCAGCAAAAATACTTAGAGGAAAAGTCAAGTATATTATTTTCCTAGAAGGGTTTGATCTTTGAAAATAGTTTATTTTTCTGTGCATATTACAACTAATAGTTGCCATCTATACCAAACATAAAGAATTATTTTTATTAGCAAGTTTACACATACTCATTGTGAAAATTTGGAAAATGCATTTAAAAATGGAGGGAAAGTGATCCATAATCCCATTATCTACATATATAAAAAGCTAATATGCAGGAGTTCGACCAGGAAACTGGGAGTTCAATGCTCACTATGATGCACGCTGACCACCAGGAGCAGTGCAGAATGAAGGAAGGCCCTGGCTAGCATCCAGCAGCCAGGGAAGGGAGGCCCCGGCCGACAGCTGGCAGCCAGGGAAGGAAGGCCTGGCTGGCAGCCAAAGGCCCTGATGGGCCCTGATCACCAGCCAGGCCGAGGGACCCTACCTGTACATGAATTTCATGCACCAGGCCTCTAATTAAAGATAACTTATTATGGGTTAATATTTTGGTATATTTTCTAGTAGTAATTTTAATTAACTTCTTAGTGAAGCTATAATTATATGGTACTTAAGCAATTGTATGAATTTACTTTAAATTGTCTGTTTTAACAGATTACAAAAATAATAAGTATTTATTAAAGCTAACTTTAACTGAAAAGTAAAGAGAAGAAAAGGAAAATCTCTCTGAATTTACCAGCATATTTTTGGGATAGTTTCATCTTTTTGTGCTATATTTTTCCCCTAGCCTACTTAATTTAAAAACTTATACAACATAGGAAATTTATATGTAATATTTATCATTGCTTTGTTTTTCAATCTTGATCACTTTAATTGCCCCCCAACTCAGTTTTTAAAATACAATTATTACAGAAATAAAGCATTTTTAGCAAAGATTTTTAGTGATCAGTGGGAGTAAATATTCTACTGATCTCAGAAGCTTTGATTTTCAAGAGGGAAATAGACAGTTTATTTAGTAACTCTTCAATGCAATGATCCAATAATGGTGTTTGCTAGCAAATACCAGAACTGAATAGCACCAGTCATCATTTTACATGGTCATTATATGTTCCCAGAGCTTTCACCTGAATGGTGAAGAGTGGACTACAAGAGAACCATTTCCTGCTACTGAGAATGCAATGAAAGCCAGAGATAACCCAATGGGGCCTTCTGAGTTTGGGGTCCAAATAAGTAAAGAAGATACTTGGTTTTGTTTATAAGGTCTCTATTCTTGAGTTACAAATTTTGATTCATCATTTGGTAATCTTATATAAGCCTTCAAGTAAACTTTGCAAGAAAGCAGTGTTACTATGAATCTTTGAATAGATGAGAATATCTTTCTGTTAGCTTCACATGCAAAAGTTCAATTAAGTATGCATTCAGTTTGGGGGCCACAATCCCCCTCATAAACAGTAGATATTGCTTTGTTTTCACTTTAGAATGTAGTAAGATAAGTCTGAGGAAAGCCTGGTTGTTTACTTACTTAGTCTTATTTTTCTTTGAATATTTGTAAGATAGTACTTGATTTTTTTATCATTCATAGTTTTGTCAGGACATATCAAAATAGTGCATTGACACCTGATGTTTTCTTGGAATCTAACTATTATTTTTATTACTGAGATAGTTCTTTTCATTCACAGAAGTTATCTTTAATTTCATCCTTGATTGTTATACATTTTTCAAATGTTCTGGTTTCCTCAAGTATACTTATACATAGATAATCCCTCAATTCTTTAACTTCCAGCAGGTCTCCTTCCTATCATTTTTGTGTCCACATTCTAAGAAGCTTCTCTAGTTTGTTATCCATATAACTGACCTATTTTTTGCAGTGATAATTGGGCCTTTAATGCAAAATTTAATTTTATTTTGCATATTTAGTTTTCACACTGTCTTCCCTCACCATCTATCTCTCTATCATCTTATCCTAGTATCTTTTCATCTTACCCTGTTCTCTCCTTATGGCTTGCTAATCCTTTTCATTAAACTCCTTGATGTTTCCAATTCTATTGAAGATGCTAAAGTGTTTCCTAATTGCCTCCTGGTCATTGTGAGATTTCTGTACTTACGAGCATTGTTCTCTTATTCAAAATGAGTTTTTTCATAGGTCATGCATTGTTTAAAATTGTATGTTTACTCATCTCAAAAGATGGAAATTTATCTAGTATTCTATGCAAATTTCCTTTTACCCTCTGCTTTCATTCTAGTCTAATTCTTGTTTTGGAGCAATATCTAGATGATAAATTGATCAGCACAGCTCTTATATGAATTATTATCTAGCATATTTATTGTCTTGTGGCCTTACTATCATCGAATTTTCTCCTGCCATATTCCTTAACTCACTGGTACTCTAAAAGATGAAATACATAAAACATTAGAATTCCAAGAATGTATTCCTAATAGAATTTTGCTGGTCTCCACCCCTCCTGTGTTTTACATATGGAACTACAATTCCTATGGTGATATGGGCCATTATCAGGGCATCCTTTCTGCTTTCCACTGACAATCTCCTAGGCCAGTGGTCGGCAAACTGCGGCTCGCGAGCCACATTGCGAGCCTTGGTTTGCCACTCTGTTGACTAATGAGTTTGCTGACCACTGACCTAGACTCTCGATTCCAATACTTACAGTCTGTTATTGTTCCTTGTGATTAAGCCCCTATCCCAGTGGTCGGCAAACTTCATTAGTCAACAGAGCGGCAAACTGCGGCTCGTGAGCCGCATGTGGCTGCGACCACTGTCCTAGGCCATTTTATGGAAATTGCTACCTCTAAAGTATTGCAGGTAAAAGAGACGTCTTTGTCTTCGTTTATAGTTAGAAAGGGAGACAACTGGTGAGAAAGAGAAGGAGGAAAGCATTCACCTAATCAACAGCGTTAGCTTGTAGGATAGTGCTGCCCAGTCTTTCAGGTTGGCGTGGACCTTAAGTCTTTGGTTCTGAAATCTGGCAGCTGAAGAAAGATAAGGATAGTTCTATCTGCTTTCAGAAAGGCAGGTTGTCTGGTTCAGTAGTTCAAGAGCACAGCTGGTCCCACCACTGGCATTTTTCAATTAAGTTCACTCTGTTTTGAAGGAAATTACTCTTTTAACTTTTTATCATCACATTGACTGCCAGCCCCTGCTTATTTTAAGAATTCTAGTCTATTTTCTTGTCTTTGAGCATATTTATCTACAAGTTCCAAGAGCTGGTTTAGGTGTTGCCAACCAGATGCTATTTTAAGCCGAAAGTCAAGATTTGCATCACCTTTCTCTAGAGGGCATCACCTTGAAAGTGGGCATTCAAATTCTCCCTTGGAGTGTGACCTCTGCCTATGACTTCTTTACTTTTGCGTCTTTATCTGGAAATGGTGACAGACCTGAGAAGAGGATATTTATTTTCAGTCCTGTTATTTGCAAGCCCTTTGAGCTTCTACGAAGATACTTAGAATCACAAAATGCAAATCAATCATGTGTCATAATGGTAAGTTTCAAAATATTTTTCCATTTGGGGGGTTTTATTCTTTCGTTATCTAAACTACACCTTGGTTCTTTATAAAAAGAATTTTGTACTTTACACCATAAGAACAAAGTTTCTATTGGCTTGAATTGCTGGGAAAGAGGTGTGTGAATGGCCCCAAGTTATACATTTGCAGAGGAAATATCATCCAGATGCTCAAGTCAGCCTTTTCTTGGCAGACAACTGAGAACCATGCTGAAACTAGGCTTAAAATCTGTAACAAAAGAATTCCACAATCCCGTACCTTTGGAACGGACATTAATTAAAAGAAACAGTTCTTTCCCTCATGATCAGAGTTTAACTACTATTAATCAGAGTTCACCACACAATTAACACTTTGAACTATGATTAGCAATTGGAAATTATAGCCAGACATGTTGAGGTTAGAATAGGGAATGGACATAATCTGTTACTCAACTCGGTGTCCCTCATCTTTTTTAAAGAAGGGAGAAAATTAAGCACTCCAGTCCTAAGGAATTGGGCAGATTTTGTTTTCGGGGAGGTGTTTGCCATTACATATTGCACATAATGTATGGCACTGTTAGGAGGGAAAAATTGGAGTCAGAGTGGCTGGAAAGTTAGGTCTGCTCTGCAGCACTGTGAGATTGTTGACATCTGCCGAGGTTGGAGCGCTCAGTAAGCAGGAAATGGGGTGTCACTCTGAGTGGTAGTTTACCATTATCCTGGCATCCTAATGAAGTGTCTGCAGTGCACAGAGCTTCTGGATGGCATCTTAACGCACGGCTAAGCAAAAGCACTTCTCTCCCTGTCACTGTCATCCATCTGCCTGCACCCTACTGTAGCCAATGGGATGGAACCATGCTACAATGTGCTATAAGCCATTTAGAGTTGCACATTGCATAATCAGTCCCATCAAATATGTAAAAAATGGCTATTATTGGTTATTTTCCTCAAACTCTGGCACCTGGAGTTTGATACATTAAAGTTAAACTTTTCCAAGTGCTGTTTATGCTATTAATTCCTCTTTTCCCCCCACTATCTAAATGGGCATGAATTGCATCCTCAATGTCTTAAGCCCTGTTAAAGGATCAAAAGAGTTGTATGAATATTCATTTAAAAACTCCACTGTACATCACACTTGGTGAATTCATCAATTTATAATATAATGGAGTGATCGTTTTCTTTAAAATATTCATTTTTAAGAAAAGGACAAAGCATACATCGACTCAAACCACAGATTGGTTTGTTGGAGCATGTTATTTTGTTTGCAGTGATAGTTTGGGGTTTTTCAATAGATTTCTTTAAAGACACAGTGCATGTCACCAAGTACATTTGCATTTTAAACTAGTATTGTCAATGCTGGGTGGTTACATTGGGTGCTTTAAGATGATCTTCCATGAAATTAAAATGCAGTATAGAGGAGGATATCTGTTATTAGGTGGCATAAGTAAAGCAAGATGTGTGTGTGCAACCCTCCTGAAACTTTTAGATAGACCATGTATAACTCTCTAAACATGGCTGCAAAGCAGCTGGGCTCTCATGGCACGAATTGAGTGGTAAGATGGCCACAAAGTTGAGAAGGCGTTTTCTATAATAGGGGAAACAGGACTGTGCTAAATTGGGGGTGGGGTTAGATAAACAAGAGGGCATAACATAATTTGGTTGCATGAAGAATTTTTTCACAGACATTAAAACTATAGTAAACATGACAGCAGGGAGGCGTGCACTGCAGCACAGTGGGGAGCTCAGAGCGTCTGCCCGCCTGCGCCTGGCTCCAGCCACCGCTAGAAGTCTCTGACTTTCATTAGCACTCAGCGATTCACCCAGGTCCCCCAGCAAAGGACGAAAATCGAAGCAGCAAAGCCCCATACTCATTATTGTAAATACTCCCAGGTTACAGGATTTGGGGGGCAATAATGACAGGATTATGTTAAACTAGAACAAAAGAGTCATTCTGAATTTTTAAAGATAATAATAAAAGGGTTTGTTCGTTTTTTGTTTTAAATCAGTGTAGCCTTTCATTCCATTGGTAACACAGTGTGTTGGAATATTAGACAACCTCTTAACAATAACATTTTAGGTGACCCAGCTAAAAAGTGTGTACAACTCCTTCTGAGCAGTAAAAGTACAAGTTAATTTCACAAATGACTCCTCCACCTCCACTCCTTCCCATTGAATTTGTGCAAGCATGTCTCACAAGTCTCTGAAACAGAAACTATTTCCTTTGAAAGAAATTTGTAAGAATACAACAATTAGTGTGCTACCAAATGTAATAAGGTAAGCAAACTAACACACATCACTGCAAAATAATGCAAGTCAAGTTAAAGTATTAACTGACCTCCCCCCAATTAATGGAGTTATTTGAGAAAAATACTGGCTTCTTCAAGGGTTCAAGGGGAGAGTGGTTTGCTATTGATGCCCAGAAACATTAAAAATGGTAAAGTTTGTTTTCATCTTTATTGTTGAAAATATTACATATGTCCCCTTTCCCCCCCATTGACCTCTCTCAGCCCACCTCCAACCCCCACCCCTGGCCTCCACTACCCTATAAAATGGTAAAGTGGTATTTTTTTAATGGAATGATAGTGTTTATTTTTGCTAAATCCAGGCTTGGGGATCTGGCTTCTTCATTCATGCCCCCCCTTGCCCCCGCCAGCTGCCCTCAGCATTATAGTACATCAGCTTTCCTTCATGTTTGAATATTTCTCCAGAACTCATTTGCAAAAGAGTCGAAGCAATATTAAACACCACATCCAAACCTCTTTTAAACACACAAAGAAATAGGAAAACACATCGGAACTAGACCATTGAGAAAATCCTCCTTTCAAATTTGCTGTCTGCTTCACATGCTAGTATAAAACAGCCCACAAAGTCCCGTTTGTGATCCATTTGAAACAATCTTGATTTGCTTAAATTGTCACATTCTTCTTGCACATTTCTTCTAAATGCAAAAATGGTAAAGAATTCTCCTCCCTCTTCATTATAAAAGTGCAGAATTTCTGGCTTGTTTATTCCTAATGGAACACTTGAGAAAGAAGAAAATATATAAATATATCTTTCAGAAGATTAGTTGTCTCAGTCTTTTTAAAAGTGAGTATTTGTTCATTTCTTCCCATGGTAAACAATGTGGGCTTTTCATTGTAATTTTCCATTGTCAAATTAATGCATTTCACTTTACTGATTTGGTCCCATGCTTTGAGAACATTGTACCTTTTAATATCCTTATTTCTTCCATTCTACATATTAATGTATGTCATTAGGACATAGATAGGAATAGAACTTAAGCAATTTTTAAACAAATTTGTTGAAGGAATCTTCTACTTTCATTGTAACTCATGAAAACAGAATCTGAAAAAAAACTCACATTCTAACAAAATAAAACTATAGTTTACTTATCATGAGAACCTTTTCCCGAGCTAAGGATTTCAGGCAAGAAATGGCATAAGTGTTTTGAGTATTTCAAATCAAACATCAGAATTTTTTTCTGATGTACTGGTAAATATTCTATTGACAAGGTCAAAAACAGAGAAAATTTTGGCCACCAAGACAGAAGGGAACATTAAGTATTAAAAAAAAAAAAAGTAGATGGAGTAGACGGTTTATCAACTGCAATTTCTAAAGTTCTATGCAGTCCCTTCTACAGAATGTGGAGAAAGCCCTTTATAATGGAAGTGCGTCTGTATATTCACTTACCATATATGTGATTCTTCAAAAATTATATTAAGGATGTTAATAAAAAAATGGCTAATATTTTCAAGAAACTATAAAGAAAAAGAGAGAGAGGGAGAGGAAAGCAAGCTGTGGCAAAAAAAACCTGGGCTCAGCAGCTTTCTGGGGGAAATGGTGAAATGTGACTGTGTGATTTATAATGAGAAAAGGTATCTACAACATACAATTTTCTACCTAGCTGCAAATAATAATTCATAGTGATGTCCCTTCCAGATAAAAGACCTTTGCTATGTAGGACCCATGTGGTAAAATGATCATGATAAATGTCAGACCAGTGCAGGTAACGGCTTTACAAACCATTAAGATTAGCTGGCTCTTTTTCCCGATGATAACAGTAACCATGCTGTGACTCTATGTGGTAATAATATCTCAGTCCTGATAAATTCCAGAGCCAGGCAGAGGTGTTTATCATTCCCAGTTCAGAAATGCTGACTAAAGTTGCCACATGTTGCCTGTTTTTCTTCTTTTACAATAGTCTCACAATTAAAAAAAAAAAAAGGCTGAATCATAAAATTATTTTATTCCCCATTTCTTAAAGGATTTTGATGTTTGTGCTGCTAACTCTGCCTGCTCTCAATGTCACTGTGTGGCCTTGTCAAGTGAACCGGTCAGGAAAACAGTTCACATACTAACCATTATCTCTTCTCCAGAGGGTTTTTGTTCAAAAGAAATAGTTATGGATAAATTTTAATGTGCATCCTTTAAAAAAGGTTTCTTAGTTACCATTTGTCTTGATTGCATGACAAATCCTACTTGTTTGCAAGTGAGATTTTAAAAAATTTCCCTATAAATTTAATTTATTTACCAATAGAAAGAGATATACACTTACATTAAAGACTTCCTATCTAGAAAAGTATTTGTAAGGTTTCTACCCTTATGAAAATGTACAAAGATAATGCTTAATATAAAGAGCTACTAGAGTATTTAAAAAGAATTACTGGTTTATAATTAGAAAGATGTCAAGTGACTCAAATGGTAAGCCTTGGATTTTTTTAAAAGCCTGTAAAACTAACTAGAAGTATATGAAAAAATATAGTTTAATGAAAATTCTCATAAGAGAACTGGATTTCGAAGAAACAAACTAGTGAGCTGTATTTTCTCAGCACAGATTATGGCCTAAAGGTGAATTAGTGTGATCTGAAAGTTACAGATCTGGACGTGGCCACCATGACACCTCCACGATTACTTTGAAAATAAGAGTTCTGTGGAAGACAAGACCATGCTTTTCCATGAAGATTGCTGCTGGGGTGTCAGCTGCTGTCTTACCCTTCAATTCAAAGAGGGGCGTTGCTGCAGCGTTGAGGAAGTTGGGTCTCAGAGAGTTTGAGGTTGGGGAATTTTAGGAAATGTTATCATCCTAAAATTGATTGCACCAAAGCAATACCACTTATGAAAAGTTACTGAGAGCCTAAAATTTGGATTCTTCCCCTTAGTGTGAGGTTGGCACACTAGAAGTTCTAGAATAACATAGATGAAAAAGAAATAATAATTCTTATTACTTTCCTGAGTGCATTTGAGATGTGTATAAAGAAGCTACAAACAACAATTTGAAGGCCTTCAGAAATTGATTAAAGAAACTTTTACATTGGTTGCTTTAGTATTCATTGCATTTCTCGATTCTTTTTTAAAATTTATTTTTGGTATAATGAGCTGACACCTCAGACACTTTTGTGTTTAAGGGTCATCTTAGAGGATCCCTTCGCTCAGATGAAAGACGTAAACTTCATTGATACTTACATTATGATAGCTCTTAAATTTAAACATCTCTTGTGACGTATTTTGAACTCTATCTTCTCCTCTGGGTTACAAAATGAGCAGCTTTGTTTGTATCTGCCACAAATAGCACGTGGGCTTTAATGGATTTGTTTTCTTCAACCGCGTGTACATATACATGTTTAACACTTTAAAGATGATTGAAGACATAGATAAAATTATTTTCTTTTTAATAATTTTGAATTGCTTATTGCCAGCGAGTAGGAGTAAAAACAGCAAGAAACAGAGGTCGCACTGAAGATTAGGTGGGCTCCTCAGCGTGCTGGGGGTGGGCGGGCTCCTCCGGGATCGGCAGAAACACCGCAGCTCCCCTCACAGGGCAGGATCCACAGGCTAGGGCACTCAGTTGGCCAGTGTTCTTGTTCCGGCCATTTATTAGCTAGAGAGGGCTATTTCCATTTTAAAAATTCTCCCTAAAAGGGCTTATTTATTCAAAGATCAGACAAAATATTACCATCTCCTGAAAGGACAAGCTCTGACACAAGAGAAGCCTGTTTACCAGTGAGGTGATTAGCTCTAATTCCCAGATGATCTCCACCAGACAAAGGAAACGGTCTCACCTGAGTCAGTTAGAATCCGATCCTGCGGCATCTCTCCTGCGCTGCAAGTCACATACCGCTGTTCTCCAATTGCACAGTTTTGACGAGGATTCTCAACACCTAAAGTCAAATGTACCAGGTAGCTCAGGCATTCCTTCCTTTTAATTAGATGCAAAGGATGGCTTTTCTGGTTTGGAGGTGGGTGATGAGTACGGAATCTTGGAGGAAAAAGTGCAAATTGCCAACCCCAGGTTAGCCTGGAGACCATTGTTTAGGATACAATGATGAGCCTATTTATGATGTACTCTATCTACTGAGGAATTATAACCAAACATTCTTTGATAATGGAAAGCACTCAGTGTATTTACAAAAATATCACACAGTTTGGGTTTTCTGTTTTTTGGAAAGAGTACTAAAGAGTAAAATTTATGGCTTCATATGATTTTGGAAACAGCCTTGGACTATGAACAATCATATGTCAGTGCTGATACAGAGGATAATTCAAAAGAAAGATTTCGATTTGAGGGGATTTACATTTAATGACCATTTACTATATGTGCACATATATGCATTGAAACATTTACTACTACTAACGATTTTATGAAATAAGTATATGGTGGTGGTTGTTTTTTGGTATTTTTAAATAAGAAACTGAAAACATCAAGTTTTTCAGTCTTACCTAATTTTTTAGACACCTCTGAAATGTACTGCTTCTCTTATTTATAACATGAGTTTGAAGTATGTGTCTATTTGTACCCATGCATGAGTCTTGAATTCACCCTAGAGTGCCTCTTCCTAAAGTAAATGTAATTTATTTAAAGGAATTTATCAAGAAAGTGGTATCATGCCTTAGATGACTCCTCAACATCCAACTCAAGTTTTATAAATTACAAGGAATATCCTCAAAGATTTGTAACCAGTTGCAAAGTACGCTTAACATATGCTGTGAAGACACTCATTCCTCCTCTAAGCCCAGACAGTCTCTAACTAAATTCTGAAGTGGTCATGATGCATAAAGTATAAACCAGATAGAAATTAGACTGCTTTCTTCCCAATATAGCCCTGACATATAAGGGACTACCATTTTTCATGCCGGATGCATTATACATTCCAGAATAGCTTTCAGAAGCAGAACAGCTGTGTTACTGCTGACCTCCTTCAGACAAAGGGGTACAGTTGTCCTCTAAGAATTACAGATAAATGGACTGCAGAGGGCCACTGATGCATTGGTGACCGGGAGAATTCAGTCTTTTCTTCCTCTGAGTGGACCTATATAACAAAGCACAATTTATTTTGAAATATGATTCAACATGTGGCCATAAATTAGTTAAGAATAGTAAATGGATGGATGATAAGGCCAGAAAAGTATTCCAGGGTCAGGAGGTCCAGGGTCCTGCACTGCATAGAACTCTCTCCATCATTGTATGACTTTATCTTACCTCGTTGCAAAAACGCATTCGGTTGTAAATATCCTTGTTTTAGTAGCAACATTTCATGCAGATAAATGCAAATGTATCCATCATAAAGCATATTTTTAAAATGTGTCCTCAAATCCATGAACCAGGGGGAAACTATAAAGCCACATCCTTATCATAGTGTTAAACCTATTTCGCATCATGTAGATGTTACTTCTCTAAGTATCCTGGAGCTTTTTTTTTTTTTTTTGAAGAAGCTCATTTACAACAGAGTTTGGGGTATTTTGAGAAAATGGGGCCAGGTGGGTGAGAAGTGGGCATCAGTAAGAAACGGCTTCCTATTTTAATGTCTACATGTGCATTATGTATATTTTTACATAAACTTTTTTTTCCACTAGTGGGTGACAAATATGAAGTCCTACCGAAAGAGTTTGTATGCAGTTGTGAGTTCACAGCTTAGAGTTTGGAGATGTTGTTGAGATAAGGGTGGGGCGCTAAAAAGGAGGTATTAAAGAGTATAGAGCATAAAAATCAGTCATTAAGAAATAAAGGTAGGAGCAAATGTGAGTGAAGGGGCAAAGAATTGTGGAGTTTATTATTACTGAAAATACTTTTATATAAGCCTTTTAGTATACAACTTACCTAAGATGTTCTCTATTTCCCCAGGTAAAAAAAAAAGTTCCTTGTTTCCCATTTCCGTGAGATAGCTCAGTCTTCTCAAAACTCTCAATACTTCACAATAATGAGAAACCATATGCTGAAGGAGAAATATTAATAGAAAACGCTGTCTTTCACATGCTCACTGAATCAATTGAAGACAGTTGACACATCTTTAGTAAGCTGTGTATGAATCTTAGCTCATTAACTACTCCTGTATTATGTATGCAATTCCAATTCCTAATATGACACGTCAATAAACTAGATCTGAAAAGGTGTCATTTCGGTTTCAACATTTCCAATTGTATTTTTAGATGTTCTTCCACTTAGAAGTATTTGTGTTATTTCCTGATTTTACAAGCTATGGACGAGTGGGTGTGGTACTGATTTGAATGGGAAACCACTGCTTTCCTATAACCTTTTCAAAGATTCTATTCTAGTTATATTCTAAGAAAATAAATTGCTCCCTTGATAATATTTCAGCCCTCTCTAAGCCATCATCCAGTTCCCCCTCCATGTATGTACAACTTAGCCACACAATGTGTGTACCACAATTCAATTGTCCAATTCTTCAGGTGTCCGTGACAGTTGAGAAAGAGAAAAAAAAATTCTATAAAATACACTTCTCGTAGAATGTTTCTTATAAGCAGATATGGGAACCACCGTAGACTTTTACAAGGATTCTTCTATGTAACTGAACTACTCACCAGTCAGATTGTCAGTCTCTCAGCCTTTCACAGAGTAGTCAGTGTTGTGAAATGTCAGGCTACCATAGCAAGAGCATTGCCACCACTGGCACCAACTCAGTTCAACTACATTTGAATGCTCACTGCAACCAGATGGTGTGATTAATGCTGGAAATGAAAAGTAAACCAGACCAGCATAGGCCTCAAAGAAGGTGAAGAGGGTAAAAGGGGAAGCACATATGAAATACTTACTTTTTACTAGTCATTGTGCTAGGTGCATAATATACTATCTTGTTCAATCTATAAAACTGGCTTTTTAGGTATTACTCAGAGAAAATAAGGAACTTGTCCAAGACCAGCTAATAAAAAGCTGTTATAGAATTCAAAGCAAGGTCTATCTATTCCAACCCATGTTCTTGTCTTTCATTGGTTCACTTATTCTTTATTTATTTAAGCCACTATATGCCCATGCAAGTGCTTCCTAGCTTTATAGGGAAATTCCCAGTTGAATGGAGAAATTACTAGGCATTCAAGCCATGGCAATATTTTTTTAATTTTTAAAATTATTTTCAATTATAATTTACATTTAATATTATTTTGTATCAGTTTCAGGTATATAGCACAGTGGTTAGACAATCATGTACTTTACAAAGTGGTCCACCTGATATTTCCAGTTCTCAACTGGCACCATACATAGTTATTACAATACTATTGACTATATTCCCTAACCTGTACTTTACATCCCCGTGACTATTTTATAACTACCAATCTGTATTTGTCAATCCCTTTTGCTTTTTCATCTAGTCCCCCAACTCCTCACCCCTCTGGCAGTCATCAATCTGTTCTCTGTACCTCTGTTTAATTATATTGCTCTTTAGATTCCAGATATAAGTGAAATCATATGGCATTTGTCTTTCTCTGGCTGACTTATTTCACTTAGCATAATACCCTCTAGGTCCATCTATGCTTCCACAAATGGTAAGATTTCATTCTTTTTTATGGCCAAATAATATTTCATTGTATATATGTACCACAGCTTTTTTA
Organism: Plecotus auritus; assembly: GCF_963455305.1. Taxonomy (NCBI): domain Eukaryota; kingdom Metazoa; phylum Chordata; class Mammalia; order Chiroptera; family Vespertilionidae; genus Plecotus; species Plecotus auritus. Next base: position 73,211,442 of record NC_137776.1, on the reverse strand, counting down.
TCCACTCCTCTAGTGCTTCAAACCATGGCCATATTATGTGGAATAGAATGTGCTAGAGTAACAGAGCACAGAAGAAGAACTGACTCTGTCTAGGGAAATTCACAAGTATTTTACCTGGGGGTTAAACAGACTTGGTGAAGTTTTAATTGCTGCCCAAGCACCATGGCAGTGATCTTGCAAGTTCATATATTTCCAATTAAGCAACTCCACACCCAGCCTTTCTGCAACCACTCTTGACTAGATCTCATATGTTCCCTAAAACAGATGTTTGCTGGGTATACTCATGTGGACCACTCCCTACTTATCATTTGCTCAGCTTGATTTATGGCTGCTGCTTCTGTAGTCCTCAATGTCAATTGATCGCTTTTTTGGAGATTCTGACATTGACTTGATCATCACTATGGCCAGAGATTTTCATGAAATTAGAAAGGTTTCCTCTCTTCCCCTCCCTTCTTCTCTCTTCTTCCACCTTTTAACAGTAAGACATACTTATTCAGGTCTGTCACGATAGGTATAGGAACTACTGCCCACCTCGTCTGTTATCACCTTTACTGCCTGAACCAAGTGGTGCAATAGATCCTCGGGAAAATTCTATTACTAGCATGGGCTATATATCTTTGCATATACTCATTGGTGTATAGCGTTAGCTTCAGATGACCAGATACAGGGTATCCAAGTGTCCCAAGAGCTCTGTCCTGTGCATACTGTACCAATTTCACTCTTATCGTTACTGACTTGTTTTCTTTCTTTTTCCTGAGTTTCTGGTGTCTCATAAGCTCCACTGGTCTCATGAAGCATCACAATGTCTTAGCATCATTAAGCTGAAAGGAGGCTTTCTAGCCTTTAAGTAGAAAAATTAGATCTGCTGTATCCTATGATGTTCCAACTGGCTTTTCTCTTCTCTCTCTCTCTCTCTCTCTCTCTCTCTCTCTCTCTCTCTCTCTCTCTCTCTCTCTCCATACCCCCCTTTGTCTCTTTTATTGGCAGTTGTCCAATCCATATTATGGTGGAACTCTTCTAAGAATAACTGCAAATAATTGAAAGCTGTGACTGTGGGAGGTATTGTTTATAGGCCTTTGTGGTTTCAGGAGAAAGAAGAAAAGCTTCCAAGCATAGTTCTACTAGAAAGACTACCCCATCCCACTTTCACCAAATACCATGTCCTGCAGGATATTTTTCCTATAATTTCTTATTAAAAGTGGTTTGTTTGTTTGTTTGTTTGTTTGCAGTGTATTTTAAATACCCTGCCTGTTTCTCTTTCTCACTCTATTAAGTTTATCTACCTAATAACAGGTGATTACAAATTGGGCTTCAGGAGGCACATCATATTAGGAACTGTGTTTGGCTTTAGTATCAGAGAACCATTCATAAAGGTTGCAGTACACAGAGGCTTAGTTTCTTATGTCAAAGAAACTCAGAGACAGGCAGGTAGGACCAGTGACTGCTCCACAGATTCAGGGAAGTGCCTCCCAGCCATGTGTTCCAATCTGCTGGACCTCTGTTCTCAGTGTCATCTGACGCTATAACCATTCTATCCTTATTCTGAAGAGCGGAGGTGAAAAGGCTAAAAAGCTAAACCAGCATCCTCTCCATGGTCTCCCCAGAAGTCCCACATTACACTTGGACTTAAGTCTCAGTGGCCAATCTTAGTCATATGGCCACTCCAGCTGCCAAGGAAGCTAGAAAATGAGCTCTTTTGATTGGGTATATTGGCATTCCTGCAATGATGGGATTGCCTTGCTAAGGAAGAAGAGAATGGATAGTGGGTGGGTGTTGCCTTACATATTATTCTCTTGTACATCATCTTTTGCAGCAGTGGACTCTAGTAGTTAGAGTCTCTATGCTAGTAGTTAGAGATTAAAGTATAGAAAATGTTTGAGTTCAATAAATAATTATAATTCTCCGCCCTGGTTAAAACTATGGCAAGATGAATTCTCTGGTGTACTAAGTAACTTAGTTTTTATTATGCTATCCATGCCCATAAAGGTAAAAAATAAACACACAATGAAGGAAATAAATTCATGTGGCATGCAGTTTTGAAGAACTTATTTTTTTAAATGTATGTTACTACTTTTTATACTTTCAATTTTTGTTTTTGCACTTTCCTAATTCATAGCAAAAAAACAAAATGTATTCCGGAAACAGGATAGCATAGAAGTAATAAAAAAGTATTTACCACAAAATCAAGCAAACAATAGAATATTGGTAATTAAATCACACTGTGTGTCCTTGTGTGTTGGTTTCCTGTTGCTGCTGTAACAAACTGCCATTAGCTCATACAACACAAATTTATTACCTTACATTCCTGGAGGTCAGAAAATGGAAATCAGTTCACTGTCTTCCTTCTGGAGGCCTATTTCCTTTCTTTTTCTAGTTTTTAAAGGCTGTTTCGTTCTTGGCCCATGGCCCTTTATCACACAGCCATTTCTCTTCCATCTTCCTCTGTCACATGACTTCTGTTTCTGATTCTGATCCTCTTGGTTCTTTCTTAACCACCTTCGTGATTACACTTGACCCACCCTTATAATCCAGCAGGATCTCCCCATCTGATAACCCCTAATTTAATCACATGCAACACCCCTTTTGCTATGGAAGGCAAAATACTTACAGGTTCCAGAAATTAGGACATGGACATCTGTGGAAGTTCATTATTTATCCTACCACACCTTGTATAATAGTAAAACACTTGTGAGATTTGATTCAATAGCTAAATCAGCACCTTATGCATGTCCTTCCCAGGAGTCCCACATAATACTTTGACTTATGTCTCTATGGCCAATCTCAGTCACATGGCCACGATCTAATTCAGAGTCAAAATGAAAAAACTCCATGATAATGTTGAGCACACCTATTCCCTTTGGCTGCTGAGTAGGACTTCACGCTGCTAATTCTTAGTCCAAAATTCTCCTAAAAAAATTCCCTCACGTATCTATGAAATCTTATTTTTTTCTAACCTTTGTTTTTATTTTATTTTTTCAGAAAAACAAGACAACAACACAAGAATTGAAACTATGAAGTCCCTTGTACAAAAACTCCCTCCATCAAATCGTGACACCATGAAAGTCCTCTTTGGACATCTGACTAAGTAAGTTGTAAAGGTTTCTTGTTGTGTCATATACTCCTTTCCTAAATGAACAATATTTAATTTCAGATCTCTAAGACAAGCGTTTCCAAATACATCTATCTCATATTTTCCCCTCTCGCTATCTAAATCTTCCCGCAGAAGTTGGAGAATGTACTAACGGTAGGAAGGAGAAGCTACAAAAGGAACTTCTGACTGATTTGATTTATCCTGGCTTTTTCAGTGAACAGATACTTGCTGATTAGTCAGAACTCTACTCGGAGCCCTGAGATGGGTCATCTTTACTTTGTTGTATAGTACAATGGGAAAGGCATGAGATGTTTCAGAAATGAGTTCAAAACCTAGCCGTGCCTTGTACCAAGGATAGGACCATAAATGAGTTACTGAAATTCTCTGAAATTTTATTTCCTCAACTGTAAAATGTTGATTCAGATTATCAAGGTGCTGTCCTGTAAGAGAAGAGTATTCCAAGCAGAAAAAAAACAAGTGTAAAACCCAGAGAACCCAAAGAGCTTATTGTACTTGAAAAGCCAGGATGGCTAGAGCCTAATGAACGAGGAGGATGGTGGTGGGAGTTGGGGTCACAAATGTTAAGTGGGTGTCAGATCACAGTAAGACATTTGTAATCCATTGTAAATACAATGAAGAGCCACAACTGGGGGAATATAAAAGGTCACACTGGCCATGTGGAGAATGGATTGCAAAAGGGAAAGCAGGGGCACCTATTAGGAGGCAACCCTAGTAGTCCAGGCAAAAGATAATAGTGGCTTGAGTGGAGCCCTTGGAGAGATATTCTGGAGGTGGGTCAGGTTGGATTTGCCTGCTTGGGATGCAATGGGTAAGGGAAAAGAGAAACCAAGTGTGTCTCTTAGGGCTTGGGCTTGAGCGAATGGAAAAATGGTAGTGCCACACAGATGGGCAAAGAGAGGGCCCTTTTGGACATGTTAAATTTGAAATGACTGTTACTCATTTGTCCCCTGTTAACGCCTTCCTAAGATAAGGCAGAGCTCAATACAAGCAATAAGGTTTTAGCTTTGACCATATGCATATGACAGTGTTGAAGCTTATTAGAGTTTACTCCTGTGAGATTAAATCTCCTTCATCACCTTAATCGCCATTCCTTGGGTCTGGTCATTTCTGCAGATTATTCAGTGAGTTCATTACATGAATTTTAATTGTAAATATAATACATGTGATTGCACACAAAAAATTTAAACAGTGGCGAATATTTTATTAAAAAGTGAAATTTGCCTACTAGTCATCCTTAGCCTGCTGAGTAGAAGTAACTAACACTTTCGTATATGTCCTTCCAGACCTGTTTCTAAGCACATGAAAAAATGTGTGTATGGTTGTTGATTGTGTCAAAGTATATCTTACAGCACATATTCTCCTGCAACAACTTCACATTTCATTAAGACTCATCTGCTTCTTTCTAACGATGACATAGTATTCAATGGTATGCATAGCTCCTAATTTGCTTAACCAGTCACTACTTTAGGTACATGTCTTAATCTAATTCGTCATATTATCCTCTTACTTATTTTACTTCCATGGGGCACCTGTGTCACAGTTTAGAGGACCCCTCGTTGTTAGAATGGCCTTTCCTGTCACCTCCACATCCTGGCTACAGTGGGAAACCCAGTGTGATTTAGTGAAAGGATCTTGGGCTTTCAAGAAATAGGTAGATCTAGTGTCAAATCCTTGTTCTATACTTAACTCCCTTTATAATCCCAGGCACATAAAATTGGATTAAATTATGTCAGCCATATCCTGTGGTTATGAGAATTAAATGAGATAATGCATATAAAATGCCTGGCACAGGGTAAGCATTCCTCAAATGTTAATTCTTTTCCCGTAGGATCCAGTCACACTGTGAAAAGCGTTTCAGGTTACAAGTAAATACCAGAGTGCTTATCTCAGTAACGTTCACTGGACAAAGTCATAAAACAAATGGGAACGTGTACTATTTAATGCAATGCAATACCTAGTCTTGTAGATCTTGAGAAATATCAATTACTCGGTCGCAATTACTCCTCTTTCATTCCAACTGAAAGAACAGCTATAAAATGAAGAAAATGAGAGTCAGCTAAATTCTTCTTTGAAAAAAAGAATAAAACACACAAATGAGAATCCATCCAATTAAAAACCTTGGAAGGATTAGAATCCTTCACCTCCATGCCGCACCATTCCAGTGTGAACAACTAATGCCTGATTGTGTTTTTATGCCTAAATTAACTTCCTGACTTTGCTAGAACTTTCATTCATCTCAGTAGAGATGGAAATAGATGTCTTTAACTAAAATTTAAGAACGGATTACTATATCACCTTCACAGTATTCACATTGTAAGATTTTTCATTATAAATAGAGAGTGTCATTTGCCAGTCACCCCCACCTTTCTTGAGTGGTGTGACCATATTCCACTGCACACTGATTTTTACTAGTAAACTGGGTTTAATTATGCACAAGTGTGTGCACATGATTATATCTTGTTAAGTATTTCTTGCTAAGTTTTTGATAAACAGCCAATCATGGCATGACATCAAAGCCTGAGAAGACTAAATAAGAAGATTGTTTAATGAGAATTTAAATATATTCATGTTTGAAAGAATCATTAGAATGTTTTCCTTAGTCTTGATGCATTTGGTAGTTCTTCAGAAAAATCTACCATCAACACTTGTGTGTAGTGTTTATTCCAAATTGTTGCAAATATATATATTTTGAAGTTTGTTTAGTGAAGGTCAGGGAATGTAATGAAGTGCCAGAAATTCCACTTGGCCTATGTACTCTACAGCCAACAGAACAGAGCTCCATGCTTGCAGAGGTCTGCGTTAAACGTTCCCTTGAAAGCAGAGAAGTGCCAACTGAGAAAGCTTGATACTGTACAGTTGGACTAGAAGGTGAATGCAAGTTCTGGCCACGAAGCCAGAACTTTAAAGGGTTGTGATTATATTAAGCATAAGATTACACAATGGCTGTAAAAGCTAAATAGTCTCAGAGTCCTCATTCTTGATCAAACTCGAGTTCAAGTCCTATGCTTCTGCTGTGATAGCTTGAGATCAGGAATTCAGAAGAAGCTATCATTTCCAAATGCCATCAACTCGCAGCCCTTATTTATAGCCGCTTTCACAAATTGACATTACAGTGAGAAGCACTGGAAGGTCCTGGGGTACCTTCTGAACCGTGACATAAATGGCAAGTTCTATCTCTATAAAATATAAGTGTCAAGTGCATTTTCCTTTAGCCTGTTTCTTTGGAAAGGTAGGGAGGCAAAGCAAAGCTGAAGTTAATGGGAAGGATGACCTAGAAAGGTAAGGTTTACTTGCTGGTAAAAAAATATCTGGTGTGTAGGTTGAGAGGTTGAAAGCCAGACAAAGGATGTATATAAGAAATAGAGAACTGTCAACCTTACCTATCAGACAATTGCAAAACATGCTTAGCATTTATGAAAGACACACTTGGCAGCAGAGTGCAAGTTGAACAAAACAGAATGAGAGAAGAGCCCAGGAGGCCACACAGATATATTGGAGGGGTGAACATCAAGTGGAAAGAAATGGTCCAAGTCTTGAGACTTTTCATTAAAAAAATTTCACACAGTTTTGTTGTTGTTTTTATCCTCACTCAAGCAAGGATATTTTTTTCATTGATTTTTTAGAGAGAGTAGAAGGGAGGGAAGGAGAAAAGGAGAGAGAGAGAGAGAGAGAGAGAGAGAGAGAGAGAGAGAGAGAGAAACATCATGTGAGAGAGACACATCAATTGGTTGCCTCTCAGGTACATGCCCTTGACCGGGAGTCTAACTCAAACCCTCCAATCGGCAGGTCGACATTCTAACCACTGAGCATGCTGGCCAGGGCCACACAGTTTTTTATTTCTTTCCTTTCTTTATCGCCCATATCTAGTCAGCCATGGAGATAAGTCTGAGGTTTCAAACTGTGAAAACAATCCCTCCAACATTAATTTTAAAAAGCAAAAGGAAGTACTGCAAGAACGGTGCACCCTTTTCTCTGTTTTGCAAATGCATAAAGGAGAAAGAAGAAGATGAGGTTATAGAAAACTAGCAAAAAAAGATAAATCCCATTTTGTCAGGTGTGTATTGAATCAAGCCCTCTACACGCTGCTCAGTGGGATGTATCTCTCTGCATGTTGGAAAAGGCAAACATGTAATATATCTCAAGAATGAAAACTTTTTCAAATCTTTATACGTTTTGCGTGGTCATCTTAACTGCTGGGACCCTATCCTAAGAGCAGCAGGCTGGTTCTGCAGATAAATTGTTTACAACAGAACATTTGCACTGGTGGACACCTGGAGACGGCCGGTGAAACGTTCAGTGATGGGGGACAGAACATGGTACATGGTATCAGTTCATACTATTTTAGGGAAATGTGGTTCATAGTTAATTGGGGTTTTTTTTTAATTCAGGGAAATGCTTGTGCTAAGTTAAAGGCAGGGGTATAATATTTTATATACTCAGAGAGAGTAGAACTATAAATATGTGGAAAAGTCATGCATCTGGAAAAGACTGTAAAGGTATTTGCTGAGATGTTACTATTTCTTTCTTAGAGTTTCTGAATTATGAGAAGTTTATTTCTCACATGTGTTCCTTTTTCACGTCTACCAACGATGTAGAAGTAACACTGAGCTGGGGAGGACAGGTAAAGAGAACAGGCGTTGGCGGTAGGAGACCAGAGTGTGAGTCGAGGCTCTGCCCCTCACTGGAGACGCACCTTGAATAAGCCCCTGTACTCTGAGCTTTCGTCTTCTCGTCTACAAAGTAAAGATTGCAATTGATCCTATTTGTGTGACGAGGAGTCAATGAATAACCTTTTTAATAGCCCATGTTAGGGTCTAGATAAACATTATATGTTGACATGTACTATTTTTATAGTGAGAAAAATATAAAATAACTTTCAATTAAATAAATACAGGAAGAATTGCAAAGGCTGGGTTGCCAAATTTCCTGGCTTCCAGAAAATTCTTTGTCTCACCACAGAATCGTTTTCCAAAACCATAGTTTCTATGCTGGCCCAACTCAGCCAGTTTCCCCAGTCCCAGTGAGGCTGTTTTCACATGTTTGACAAACCACGTGACACCCCCATGCCATGCCCAACCCCCACGTGTACTCCGAGCCTAACTCTAGTCTGTGTCCGACTACATCCACCTGATCCACATCTTGTCCCAGTTCTCAGACCCGACTATCTTCACCTTTGAAGTGGGAGCTTGCTGAGAGAGAATCTGGCCTCCTTGCCTTTCAGCGGCTGACGAGGGTGGAGGCGGCCCCAGGCCTCCCAGAGCTTCAGGGGCAGAGGCTCCCCTTACAGCAGTTTCGAGGGAAGGTTCTCTTGCTCATTGTCCAACTTATCAGAATGCGTCTCACAGTGAGGGCTTCCTGCCAGGCAGAACAGCACGCTGGCCTTGTGGAGGCTGGGAAGGGAGATGTTTTGAAGCCGATAGGGCCTTCTCCTGTGCCTCAACCCCGCTTGGAAACCCTCCTCGAATTCTATCAACTCCACATCCGCCAGATGCTGACCTTTTGCAGTCCTGGGATGTGTGTTGTCATTACTATCATTAAGGCTTTTTGCCACTGCTGAAGTCTTTCCCACATTCTTATTTCCAGGATAAAAATAACATAATTACAGAAAATTTAGAAAATAAATACAAAAATGCACCACTAACCCAAACTTGTTAGCCAAATTTACTTTGTGGCATGCATTTTGGAAGACAAAACAATCTCAAATTCAGTTCCCAAATAGGTATGCGTTGTTCACACAACATCAGCATGTCTTAGAAGTGGGTGGCTTGTAGAGGTGACATGCAATAGTCATTCGTTGACTTTCAAAAACAGCCTTGGAAGAATACACGGGCTGCAGACTTTGGATGCAAATAAATGTCTTATAGGAGACTTGCACTTTATAAAATAGTTTGAAAAGGGAGCTAAAAATCTTTCCTTTTGTATTGACTCTAAGAAAATCTCCCAGCTGTTCATAGAATTCCAAGGTGAAAAACTGATATGGCTCAATACACAGATCTCATGGAAGAGTGCCAGTCGAATGCCTCCGTGAAAGACAAAACTGGCGAGCTGTGGCTATTTTGTGAGAGTAAACTGATATTTAAAGCTTCTCTGTGGTCTTCACGGATATTAAATAAAATATTCTACAAAAGCATGTCAAAGGCAACTCAAACAATGATGATCTAGAAATATAAGGGTTGTGTGAAGAAACAATGGTGAGGAAAGAATCCATCCACCCTGTCTTTAAAGTGGCATACACAGTGAGCATTTCTGATATTTTGGGGGAAAATGAGACAGGGTTAAAGAATGGGCTGGAAAGCCCCATAAGCCCTTGCCCTTCTCTCTGATCACGAAGCCATTCCTGGTGAAGCTGTTTGCCTGCCGGCGGGCCTCTGGAAGCTCAGCCCGGTGTGCTGTGGAGCAGGCTGTGTTTTTCTGTGCTGACTTCTGGCACTCTGCCCTTTCACTGTACACTTTGGTCTCTCACCCAACCACAATACCTGATATCCCACGACTTGCAAGCCCTGGGTATTTTTACTGGAAAATGAGGAACCTGTACAAATTGTTATTTTCTCTCTCTCTCTCTCTCTCTCTCTCTCTCTCTCTCTCTCTCTTCTTTTCCTTTTTTTTTTCTTCCTGAGGGACAGGGGCTGCAAGTTGTTTGAAATAAGCCAGAAGCCTAATAGCTCCTTTGCTTGTGTATTTGAAATGGCACCCTAATCACTTTGAAGAGCTAATGTACTTCCTATGGGTCTGAAATTTCTCAACTGGACTCCCGTGGCAGAATTTGGCCTGGTAGTTAAGAAAATTAATTACTCTGATCGTGAGGATGAAGCAATAGTTCCCAACTCCCTGTAGTAATCATTAAAATGTCATCTACTTAGGAGACATCTTGGCACAGGATTTATAAGGTTTGTGAGCTGGGGACTAGGGTTCAATGATCCTTCCAGTGGTGGACCCTTGTTCTGCAGGAAGGCTTTGGGAGATAAGGTTTTTTAAGACTGGAGTGAAATTATTACTTTTGATCTTTTGATTTAACATCTGAATGGGAAAATTAACCACTGGATAATATGGAGGAAAAAAAAACAAAACTTAAAATGGCTACTGCCCATCTATCACTGTCTTCCCTATTAGTGGTGGCCCACCCCACCGAGGGTATTTCTCTCCTAAGAGGCAAGTTTTTTAAGTTGCCACACCCTTTCCCACCATGAATCTTGGCCTTTTACCTAATGGAAAGAACCAAGGATTTGGAATCGGAAGACATAAGCCCACATCCCAACCTCAGCCCTTAGAAACTGTACAACATTAAGAAAACCTTTTAATGTCTCTAGCCCTCCCTTTTGCTCATGTGTGCAATAGGTCAAATAAATTCACATTTGTGAAAATGTTAACTGGAATATCTCATCCACCCATTCCTGCAGAAAGTCTTAATGAGTGGCTACTATACTCCAGGCACTGAATTAGATTAGAAGTTGGAAACTGTGGCCCATGGAATACATCCAGCCTGCTACCTGCTTTTGTTAAAGTTTTGTTGGAACACACACACACACACACACACACACACTTGCACACTCATATATTTATGTACTGCCAATGGCTACTTTCACACTGCAATGCTGAGAGTTATATAATTGTAACCAGTTGCACAAGGTCAAAAATATTTACTCTCTGACCCTTTACAGGAAAAAGTTGCTGACCCCACAACTTGATACTAGAGGCAGAAAAGGGGCTCCTACCCTCATGTATCCTATAGTTTCCTGGAGTAAATTAGCAAATGATTATAATAAACTAAAGGCCTGGTGCACAAAATTTGTGCACAGGTAGGGTCCCTAGAACTGGCCAGCAATCAGGGCCGATCAGGGCCTTCCAGCTGCCAGCTAGAGCCTTCCTTGCCACCCCCTGGTGGTCAGCGCACGTCATAGCGAGTGATCGGTCTCCCGTTCAAACTCCTGTGGGGACAATTTGCATATTAGGCTTTTATGTATATAGATATGGTGCTGAATCACAAGACTCTATGAGAACACCAAGCAGGTGCTGAAATTTAGCCTTGAGAAACCAAAGAGCGCCTCCCAAATGCCAGAGGCTATCTCTAGGGATGGCAGTGTGGCAGACAACAGGCCAACTGTAAGCAGGAAGAATACTCTGTACCAGAGGCACCGAGAAGAACTACAGTGTGGTACAGACATGGTGAATCCTAGAAGTGATAGAACATAAGCCGAGAATGCAGTAAACTAGAGCTAAATTATGAAGGACATTATACACTTTGCTAAAGAATTTGAAATTCATTCTGTAGACAGTAAATCACTGAAGGTTCTGAAGCAGAGATAAGGTGGTGCGATTTGCATTTCTAAAGATCACAATCTTTCTAAGTGAAGAATAGCCTCTAGGAGGGCAACACTAGAGGTAGCAAAACTTGTTAAGAGGACTGTATGATAGTCCAAGCTAGAGATCCCAAACTAAGGGAGGTGGGTACAGAGGGGATGGGGCAAGGGATGGATACAAGAGGCATGGGGGGGATAGGGGAAGTTGATTCAGTAGGACATGCTCAACAAGTGCATGCAAGAGGTTAGAAATAAGGAAGATTTCAGATGGCACCCAGGTTTTGAACTAGATGAGTGATTATATCCTGAACTTACATAGAGGAAAAGGATAAAATTGGAAGCATGAAAGAAGTTGAAATTTTGGGGACACTATGTGATTTGGTCATTGTTTATATTCCGTTTATGATGTCTATTAGAAGATAAGAAATATATGTTGGGAATTCAGGAAAGGTGATTGGGGTCTAAGTCTGAATTTAGGAATCATGGGTTTAAAGATGGCAATGGGATAAGGTCATTAATAACCTCAAGGAAGAGTATGAAGAGAGAAGAGGGTTGAGGACAGATCCCTGGAGATGTATAACACTGAGGGGTCATCAGAGGAAGAGTCTGAGAAAGGAGTCTGAGAATGGCATGCATGGTGACAGAAAGAAAACTTGGCAAGAGCAGAGCTATTATTTTTTTTGTGGTTAAAACTATTACTTCCAAAAGGAGGCCTTGAAAATTCTCATGATAACAGGACATTGGCCAGAATTTCTAGTGATGACTAGATATTGTTTGAGCCTTCAGCTTTCGGCTCTTGGAAAAATCACAGGAATAAATATTACAAGCTGGAAGAAAAAATGTTACTGATAGCAGTTCAGTCCTTAAAATATTGGTGAAGGTGAGAATTATAAGAAACTGACCTGGTCCCTTTGTCATTAGAGCATAGGCTCTAGGAAGGCAGGAATGTGCATCATGTTGACTCTTGCTACACCCCAGAGCCTAGTACAGAGCCCCACACATTACAGATAGTCAGCAATTTCTGTGGAACACATTGAATCACATGACTTCATCGAGTGAGAAGAAGATCATCTAATAGCCAGTGATGGTTCCACTTAAGATCAACTGGAAACTTGAAAACTTGATATATTTCAGACTAAGACTAGGGAACATTACATTTTGAGGGTATTGGTTAGGAAGCTGTTCCTCTCAACTTTCTCTCTTCATCTGATGCTTATCTTTTCATCATGATGAAGAGAAGAGAAGCCCAGATTGTAAAAGAAGTAATATGTGTTAATATTAATAAGATGGCCTGTTCAGAGGCCCCTAGCACAATGAAGGAGTGCTAAGAGAGGCTCTCCTACTGAGGAAGCCTTGGTCAGGGGTCTGTGACCACCCATCGGTGCTGGAGCCTGTTAGACCTGTCGCTGTTGTCCAGGGGGGTAAGGAGAGAGGTGCCAGTTCTCCTGATTTCTTGATTATCTGGGACTTGTAACAGATTTCAGAATATAAAAACTTAGTTTTATATTTTCTGGCATTACTCCCACTACTAAATTAAAGACTATTGCTCGTATCTCCTATTATATCAAGCAACCTCCCTGTCCATCATTTTTTCCAAGTCCAATATTAACCTCGTAGGACTACCTTGAATTAGTTAGCATTAGGTGAAGCAAAAAAAAAAAATCACCTTGATTACAAACGCTGGCCCTCCACTCTTAAGTGTACGAGAAATTCAGTTCTTGTTTTGTGAAGCAGAGACACAGAGAAACTTCAAAGTGAAAAGCGGGGAGAGGGAGGCGGGGAATCAACCAGACCTCAAGTCACCTGATTTCCAGTCCACTAGACCACACTCTGCTTTCCTGCCAACACCAATACCCGATTGTGTTTCCAGGGAAGAAGGAATGATGAGACAGCGAGTGAGAAAGACCAGCCAACAGTGATAGACGCACAAGCCCATCACTCGAATTCCCTTTCCTTTTTTAATTGAACGCCGGCCATAATCCCAGCTCTTTAAGTAAAATTACCTAACTAATTAGGAAGCTGACATACTGATATAAGGGTTTTTCTTGGTGTCTGTGTTCTTTCTCTCTCTCTCCAACTCTCCCTCCCTTCCTCCCTCCTTCCCCCTAACACTTTGCTTTCCACCTAAAAAGTACCGGGGAAAGTTTTATTTTTAGTTCGTTTTAAAACATGTTCCATGTCCACATGCATTAATGCTGTGTGTGCATGTGCATGAGCATATATGTGCACTTCTAAGGCTTACATTTTATTAAAAGGCAGGGACGGCTCTGCCTTTACCACCTCTCCTCTCCTCTCCTCTCCTCTTTAAATGGAAAGCGCTGAACCCAGATGCCCAACCAGGGAAAACACTCTTCCAGGAGCAGCATCTGGCCTCCTGGCAAGCCCTTCGGGTGAGCTGCTTGGGGAGCTTTGCAGTTGTCTCGCTCGGCTCTGTCACGTGTCTCCGATACCCTGGCCTCCCTGGCTGGCACGTCCGGGCAGCTGCCAATTCCTCTCTGTTCACCTTCAGTTCTGAGAACCACTTCCCCGTGCTCATGTTATGCTGGACTCATTTTTCTCCCACCACCCGTGAGAATTCCAAGACAAGACGTGTGTCTCGCTGCTGTCCGCCTGGCAACTTCCCCCAGGCCTCCATCTCCTGAACCCCAGTGAAACCCTGGGCCACTCAGTCCTCCCTTAAAGGAGCTTCTTTTTAATAATAGTTCTCCGCCACTTCTTGTCAGCGTAGCTCCTTGTAAACTGCAGGGCCATTCCCTGCAAAGAAAAACAAAACATTCCACGGGAGTAATTTATTCTGGTCTGTACCCAAGACATGAAAGCACTCCTGACATGTGTGTATTATTTCGTGACATCACACTGGCTCCCGCATCCCTGTCACACCTCAAACAAAGGAGTGTTACAGGACCTACAAGGAGGCAACATAGCAGCTTTGCAAGGAGCGCCCACTTCAGGGGACTACGTTTTTGAAAGTCGCTTTGTGGTGGTGGTTTTTTTTTTTTTTTACCTGTTAGTGTGTGTGTGTGTGTGTGTGTGTGTGTGTGTGTGTGTGTGTGTGTATATATATATATATATATATATATTGCTTGTGAAGGATTCTGGGGAGTTTTTTTCTGGATAATTGTGAAGAACACAGAGTCCGACGGTAGCCCACGCACCAGGGAGCTGTGACAAGGTGCTGACAAGTCCGGCAGCCATACCCGGGATGCAGAGGGGGAGGCAGAAATGAGAGCTGCGGGGTGACATCCAGAAATAGTTAGCACAGGGTGGCTGCACACTGCCATGTTGGAGGGTTGCTGTTTTTTTTTTTTCCCTCATGCAAGGAAAAGTGTAGATTATACACAAGATTTCAGATCTCAGGATGGGATTGTCTGGGCTGAGAAAAGACTGGGCCTTAGCAGTGGACTGAGGGAATCCCAGCCATAAGTAATCACTGGTCTGGGCCCCTGGCAGAGTCAGCCCACACTTGACTTTGAAGACGAACAAAACTAAAACCATGGGCTTCGGAATGAGAGCCTCTGGGGACCAGGAGATGAGGTTAGGGGATGTTTGATCAGGACATTGGGAACTGTCCCTTAAAACTATCTACACAACAATAGAGCTCAAATTTAAGATTAGAATATTGAAGTATTTTATCTCTGTCTCAGTGAGATGTTTTTGGTCTGTAATTTTCCTCAGGTTAATTTATTGCTATGTACAAAGGAAGTTAAAAATACATGCAGAATCTGTATACTAAATATTGCCTTTTGTATAGAGATGACTCTTTTGTATAGAGATGACTCTCGCTCCTGGTCATTTCTTCTCTTCAGTGTCATACATTCTTTTTAACCAGGCTATTTTCTCTTACGTTGTACCGCCCCCCCTTTTTTTTCCATTCCTCCCAGTATCACCACCATCCTCAAATTCTTCCACCCATGCCTCACTCTGAGAGCTCTCTTCACCTTTGAAGCATTCTTGCCTACATCATCTATTGCCCATTTAGTCACGATACAAACACCTATTGAGTACCATCATGACAGACACTCAGCTGGAAATCAAGAGGGTTTTATCAGGATAACACTCAACCCCTGGGATCTGGGGACCTCATTCAACTATGTTATCTACCTCCCTGCCCTCTCTGGGAATGTTCACTTTCCTCATCTTGCTCTTGCTTCCCAACTTTCTGCCTCTAGCCCTTCCTCTTCTCCCGGGGATTAGCAAACAGGCTCTCTGTTCTGGGCATTCGGCTAGTCTGTCCACCTGGTGGAGTAACCCCTTGCTCTTCTTTCCTTTCCCATTTCAGAGGGGGAAAGGAAAGCACTCTGGGGCAGGAGTAGGCAAGACATAGGTGCTGGCCCTGGGGCACTAAAAACATGTTTTTTTCCTGCTTTCCATAAACTAAAAGTCAACATACACCTCTTAATAATATCCTTCCCATTATTAATTTTGTTTTTTTATTCATTCATTCATCTTATTTACTAGCTAATTTATTTATCTTCCCTAGTGTTTGGAATATGAAAAGATAAAAGAAATTACCCCTGCTCTAAAGGAATTTTTATCTAATTATTTTGTGTCTCTGTGCTTGGACATAAAAAAGAATACTTTTACTCATGCAAAGTGATTAAATCACATTTTCCCCCCTTTCGAACACTTTTTTAGCAACCATTTAATATCCCAGAAAGATCCTGCTCTCAAACCTACATCTTCTCTGATTGGATCACAGGCCCATCCTCTTGGCTCCTGACTCACCCATCTTTTCCCATCATTCTTTCATCTCCTTCTGCTGTTCTAGACAGCACATGCTTCCTGGTGCTGACCTCTGTGTCATCATAGAGGGATTCCACTCACTCTCCCGGTGCCACGTTTCTATTTAGGACCAGGCATCCCCCAGACCCTGGGGCCCAGAGCAATAGCGAGGCCTTTTATGGGTGGTTCATGTCCTATTGTATTTTTCTAACTAGTCTGCCCTGTTGTCTCTGACTTCACTCTCCATTCACATCACACCAAAAAGGACCAATTCCTGGACTGCCAAACTCTTCATGTAATTTGTGCTTCCCTGACAGTCCCAGGAACTGAGCCTGCATCTTGGCAGAGGAAGGCCTATTTCACCACACCCCTGCTATTTTCTCCACCAGTGTCCCTGCAATGCCCTATGATAGGGCTAGGGGGGCCTAGGAGCAGGTGTTACGTAAGGGAGCTAAGAAAATGTCATTGTCGCACTCTAGGAATTTCTGATCCCAAAACACTTTTTAAAATATATATATATATATATATATATATATTATTGATTTTTTACAGAGAGGAAGGGAGAGGGATAGAGAGTTAGAAACATCGATGAGAGAGAAACATAGATTCAGCTGCCTCCTGCACACTCCCCACTGGGGATGTGCCCGCAACCAAGGAACATGCCCTTGACTGGAATCGAACCTGGGACCCTTCAGTCCGCAGGCCGATGCTCTAGCCACTGAGCCAAACTGGTTAGGGCTCAAAACACTTTTTTATCCAAGAATGTAACATAGAAGAAAACAGCTAGGCAATTGCATGTGGGGTGGAGGGAGCTGGAGAGAGTGGGGGTGGGAGGGAGTTGGCTAGAGAGATGTTTTCCTCATCTTGAATGCAGCCACCTGAAAAAACCAGCTGATTAGGACCCTGTAGCCACACAACACAGCAGTGTGGTACAAGAAGTGAGTAATACCGTATGTACCTATTTGAAACTACAGAGCAGGCTTCGGCAGACTGCGTGCAATTACACAGATTGGAAGTCAGCCAGGACACTGAGGTTACCAACCCCTTCTCTCACAAAAAGCACCAGGGGAACTTCGAGGACCACAAGAGGTCAGGGCCATCATCCTGCAGCTCATCCAAAAGGCCCCACCTCACACAACCCAGGTTCTGGCAGAAGAAATTAATGGTGACAACTAATAGGCTAGAAAAAAAAGAGTGCCCTCTATCCATGCCGTGTGACCGATTCAGCATTCTCAGGAAACAGGCTTTGAAGCACCCGAATAGAAGGGACTCAAATGATGGAGGACATCCAGAGATTCAAGTGCTGGACAGCGGGCACTGTAGGGGTCTTCCACCTGCTGGTCCTGTGGCTAGCATTCCTGCCACCCAAGCATTTCAGAAAGTTCCAGCTCAGGTTTTCCCAAACTTCAATGTGCTTACAAATCAAATGGCTAGGGGTCTTGTTAAAAAAAAAGTCGATTATGCCAAGCTGGTGTGGCTCAGTTGGTTGGGCATCATCCCAGGCACCAAGAGGTGGCAGGTTCGATTCCCAATCAGGGCACATGCCTGGGTTGCAGGCTCGATCCCCAGTAGGGGGTGTCCAGGAGGCAGCTGATAATGTTTCTCTCTCAGTGATGTTTCTCTCCCTCTTCCTTCTTCTCTCTCTAAAATCAATAAAAAACAATTTTAATATATTTTTATTGATTTCAGAAAGGAAAGGAGAGGGAGAGAGAGAAACATCAATGATGAGAGAGAATCACTGATTGGCTGCCTCCTACACACCCCCTACTGGGGATCGAGCCTGCAACCCAGGCATGTGCCTTGACAGGAATTGAACCCAGAACCCTTCAGTCCACAGGCTGACACGCTATCCACTGATCCAAACCAGCTAGGGCTCAATAAAAACATTTTTTAATGTAGATTCTGATTCAGGAGGTCTGGGATGAGGCCTAAGATTCTGCCCAGAGAATAAGCTCCCTGGTGCTGTGTCAGGGAACCACATTTCCAGAAGGCAGTTTTTACAAGGAAGAGGGGAGAAGTTTTCTGTGAACCGAGAGAGCAGAGGCTGGGCAAAGAGAAAGATGGCTTTAAAATGAGATTCAACACCCAGAATAATTAGGTTCGCTTTCATTTGTCCTAGGAATAAAAGGAAGCAGAAACATGGAGAGTCCAAAATAATAAATAATACACACCACTCTTATAATCGCTTTTTCTGTGGAAGGGAAGCACAAAACTTGGTCCCTGAACATGTTTCATGAATGAGATGCCTGCTCTCAACAGTGGTTGTATTTCTCACTCCTTGGTTAGTGCTGCAGAAAGACACACCATCAGGAACCAAACTTTCTGTTCTCAAGATGAGTCAGGAGAAGACAAGATGGCAGAAGGCAGACCTTTAAGGTTTGACCAATGAACAGTAAGGGAGCGATAATCTTCCTTCCAGCTTTGTAAAATAAAATCAGAGTTGCTGAAAGACATCAAATAATGGGCCATTTTGCAGCTTATATTATGCAAACTTAGTTTATTGTTGTGTGCTATGGAGGCTTTCCCGCTAAAGCCTGCATGTGCCATCAAAGGCTTAATTATTGGTTGGATTAATGATTATATTCTTTATCTAGTTATTTGCTAAGTGCTTTTTATACTCATATCTGCATATTTTGTGACTTCTTAATGATAGGATTCACTTTAGATGTATGGAAGGAAGCATGCACACACACACACACACACACACACACATGCTTAATAAGTATGAGTCAGTTAATCCCTGGTGAAAGCAGTATCAGTTGCTACATTCAGACATGCTATAAACTAGATAAGGCTGGAGTTTAAATATACATTTATCCTAATATATAGCTAAACAGTATAGCTTCGAAAATGCTATTACTTGCCAAAGATATATAAATTTAGGATATCATTCAAAATATATCATTTGAAATGTTCAGCTATCTACAGCTAGCATGGTGAAGTACATATACAAGAAGGAGAAGAATACAGCCATCGATCAATGAGTCAACAATATCTATCTGAGGAGTGCCTAGATGTGCCTCATGCTACACTAGTGAGAGTTAGGAAAATTTTTAAAAAGCAAAAGGTCTGCCTTTGCAGAGCTACTAATCTACCAGGGGACAAAGCACTTAAGAAAAATAAAAAGAGTAGAGAATAATTAACTGTTAAACAGTATCTGCAAGGAGAAACAGACTAACAAGTTGAGAAGTCTCCAACTAAACGTAGAGCTGAAGTTAGGTTTTGAAGCATGGGTGGGATTTGGGAAGCGCATAGATGACTATGGGTCTACCTGAGAAAAGCAAAGGGATGCCCGGATGTGGCCTTGAGCAGCCTGTGCTATCTGTGACCCTGTGACTGGAGAAAAGGAGAAGGAGAGACTCAAATGCAGGGAGGAGCCAGGCTATGGGTGGGGCCTGGAGAAAAGCTGGAGTCCATGTCTCAGACCATCGGGAACCAAGGCAGGTTAGCAACTAGTTGAAGAATGTAAGTTTTGCTTTTGTTTCCATTTGAGTTTCTCAACTTATGGAAAGATCATATGTAAAATGGATTTGGGGGTGCAAGGCCCAAAGAAGGAGGCTGGAGCCAAGCTGGAAACTAAGCGGCTATCTGGGCATGGCTAGAGAATGTTGGCTGTGGAGCTCAGGGGGAAGGGAGGAATGCATAGAAGGACCTTAAAGGAAATCAAGAGAATTTGCTGATAGGTTTGATATGATGAGCGCATAACCAAAAATAGATCAGGACAAGGCCAAGGTGTTCAATTTGTGGACTAAAGAGAGTGGAGTTTTCACTAATGGAAACTGGATTATCTGTGGACTTTGAGCACCAACTTTGTGGCAGGCACTGTTCTAGGAACTTGCAATACATCAGTAAATTGAACAGAAATCACCTTTGCTTTCATGGAGTTTGCATAATAAACATAATACTAGTACACATACTATAAACAAATACATTTAATAAACATAGTAAATAAGGAAATGCTACAGCATAATAGAAGGTGATGGCTGCTAAGGAACCAGTAAAAGTAGGGGGAACTAAAGGAATCAAGAGTGCTGTGTGGTGGTGTGCAGTAATAAAGCAGGTCTTTGGGGAAGCAGGTGAGATATGACAAGGGTGGAGGGATGGAGGGAGTCTGTGTAGTGGACACTTGGAGTCAAAGCACCAGGTGGAGAGGACATCTCCAGTCTTGGGGTCTTGGCTCTACAGCAAAGCGAGGAGGCCAGTGTCCCTGCAGCCAAGGAAGGGTGGGGAGAAAAGAAAGAGAGTCACAAGAAAGAAAGAAAGAAAGAAAGAAAGAAAGAAAGAAAGAAAGAAAGAAAGAAAGAAAGAAAGGAAGGAAGGAAGGAAGGAAGGAAGGAAGGAAGGAAGGAAGGAAGGAAGGAAGGAAGGAAGGAAGGAAGGAAGGAAAGAAAGAGTGTGATACACATGTTGACAAGGCCACATCCCCATGGGGCTTTAGGGGTCCTTGTGAGGAATTAGCCTCTTGCTCTGAATTAAAAGGAAAAGGAAGCCAGTTGTAGGGTTTGGAGCAGGAATAACATGAACTGATTCCAGTTTTTAAAAAATCACTATGTTAAGAGTACATTCTAGGAGAATAGGAAAACCAACTGGCGAACTATTTAGATTATCCCATCAATCTAATCAGAAAGAGTAATTTGTGGGTGCAAAGTGTCTCACACATTTGGCTCCGATAGGTTGAGAGAATTTAAAGAACTGGATTTCAGCCCCAGCTGGGGTATAAACTTCCCCATTGACCATGGGCCTGTCGCTTCATGTCCCAGCCATGGCTTTCTCATCTTCAGCATGGGAATAATGCTCAGCTTTACCCACCTTGTAGTGTGTGTATGTGAGTGTGTGTGTGTGTGTGTGTGTGTGAAATCTAGTGAGATAAAGAGAGTGAAAGGCAAGAATATATAATTATTAGAATTTGACACAGTTGGAAACTCAAGCAGAGAGTCCAGTCCAGACACTTAATCTTTCACTGAATCCAAGAGAGAAAGTGAAGAATGCATTGGATTCAGAACCAGAAGACTTATTTGTGTCCAGAGTTTATGACTCCTTAATTGTGTCGCCTTGGATAAAACAGCTTCTCAGAGCATCAGTTTCCTCTTTCAGGTTAAAGGAGATTGCAGTACCTATACCCCAAAGGACGTGAGTGAATAAAAATCCACCGTAAGCTGTAAAGTACCAAAGAGATGAAGGCCCCTTCCCCAAGTTCCTAGTGCAGCCATAGACAGTTCTACTCAGCCTGTTGTGAAGTTGTAATTAATCCTTTACTCAGCCTAGGTTAACTGTAATTCCTCAGAGACAGGACTCATTCCTTCCTGGGCTCCGCAGTGCCCCATGTAGCCAGCACAAGCTAGTGCAACGGGAGGTATTCAACAAATTATTTTAGCAAGTGAAAGTATGATATTAAAGGAGGAAATGTAGATTTGAGAACCAGGCTTTTAGAGGAAATATTTCAAATCATGAAAGAGAATGCATTCAACAAGATTGTTCAGAGCCTAAAGAGAGAGGATGGGGTTAAACACCACTTTGGGGCAAGCGCAGTGAGACTCATTAACCAGCAAAGGGAAGAAAAGCAGAAAGTCAACAGATAATTCAGAATCATCAGCATTGAAAAACCTGGAGAGTATCATCATATACTATAACTCAATAAATAACTCCCACTCCAAAGAGATCCAAATAGATTTCAATCAGCTGTCATTTCACCAGTCAGAAATCTCTAATAACCACCCATTTTATCTAATAACCAGGCTCTAGCACAGAGATAACTTAAGTTACTAATGAGAGCTTCAAGATTCCAAAGTTCCTTGTGAATTATCAAAGGATGATAATGCCATGTCCGTTGTAATTTTAATACTAATTGTGTTGTTTGATTGCTGCTAAGATAATGTAATGTTTAAGTGTTTTTCACCAGAGCATTTGCTTAATCGAAACCTTATATTCCCCAGGCTTTCTGAGTACAAGTTTACTAGGAATGAAGGAAAACTGCACATAAAACCATTTTCCCAGTCTGTTTCTTAAGTGTACACTCACCAGGCCATCTTGCAACACACCTAGCCAATAAGCTCCATTTCCTTTCCAGAGCCCAGTTTTTTGTGTCTTTTTAACTGACATTTTGGAATTCACCTGAAAACACCAATAATTTGCCAAGACAAAACTTGGCCTGTGGGGAAGACACCATATTCAACTCCAATCTGGAGAAAACAATGTACTCAGTTCTTTTATTCATTCTGGTTTTAACATTTATTTTAATCATATCACAATTTGAGGATTCTAACTTAGTCCTGGGAAAGCTGGCCTCTGGGCAATAAAGTGTTAAGACCAGGAAGTGTACTCCTGTGCCCTTATTTCAATCCCTTCCCTGTGGTACCACAAAATGAATAATGCCTTAGACATAGTTTTTGCAATGCTAATATTTGAACAGTAAAAGATACCTTAAGACCTTCATCAAGATTTTTTAAGGCCTCATTTAATGTCAGTGTCAAGGTTCTGTGAGGAATAATTAATATAACAAAACAAGGTCTATGTGCCCATTGATTGCCAGGCGATTTATGCAGGTGACTCATTAATGCCGCAGGGGGTTCTGCATGTAAATCCCAAAGCCTGGATAGGGAAATGGGACCCGGTGATTTTTTTCCCCTATAAAAAACACAAACAATGACACGTATAAAAGCAGATAACCTGAATATCTATACAAACAGCTATTTGGCTTATAAAAGTTTTCCATTTCCATCCTGTCACCTCTTCTCTTCACATGTATAAAAGATGGGACAATTATTTCAACAAACCTACCCGTATAAATCAACGCAGTTTTGCTGTGGGGAGACTTGGTGTTTAGGGCATTTAATATTTCATCATCACCAGATTAGCACCGGGATCCATTTCTCTCTGTGGTCAAGGGCACGATTAGCTCTGTGACAGTATATTGGCCATTTTCGTATGAAGATCTGCAAATCCTGGTAAACAAATACCAGTTGGAAAAATTAAGAACAAGTCTGTGGACTGGAATGCACCCTACTTGCAATGGGAACAAAAAGCTGGCAATCAAATCTAAAGAAAAAGCTAAATCACAGCAGAATGACCTACTTTAAGGCATTTGCCAAAGAGGCAGTGTTTTTAGACAGCTCTTCTGAAGTAGCGTCTTTCTGTCTATGCCATCTGCAGATTTATTACTGCCTGAAAAAAAAAAACAACCAAAAAAAAGAAAGAAAGAAAGAAAAGAAAAGCTCTATTTAAATGATGCTAAAAGCCTGGTCTATAGGAAAGATTCCAGTATTGTGGGCACCACACCCACACCTACTGATGTGGTCCAAGGTTTTGCTTTAGAGGCACCTAATTAAGAAACCCTGACTCATTTACATGGAGACGTTTGATCTAAATTGCACTCCAAACCGCACCAAATTGGGAGCATCTGTGAATGTGAAATGTTTGTTCCCTGTGACGGCTAGAACAGGGCCAGCTCTGGACGGCACATGTTCAAGTGACGAAAAATATTTCACATGTAACGTACTTCTGAGACCCACTTTTCCACTAATAATTCATAGTGATCCTAACCAGTATCTGTACTTCCCCAATTATTTCAGGCTGTGAAAAATTATGTCACTTTTTTTTTTCTACAGTTAGAAAGAGGTAGGAGACCACCTACTTTGTTTGCTGTCATTGATAAAAGCCCTTAGGTGCAGCCAATAGTAAAAAGGCAAAGCTGGCTAGTGTAGAGGCTGGTCATATATATATATATATATCTTAACTCGGGACCCAGAAATGCAGAGCAGCAACCTGAAGGGATGTCTCCCTCTCATCACTGCCTGAACGTCTTCAGTTTTTTATTTGACTTACTGGTTCTCAGCAATGCTTTGCCTCCCAACTGCTCCGAGCCTGTATTTGTGTCTGGAAGATACAGCTTGTACAGGAGAGGCTATGGAATGATTAAAGGTCTCATTACCTGCCTTTGGAGGGCATTCAGATGTGGTCCATCTCATTCCCATCAGGTAAAATGTCTAAGAAAGTAAAATTTAAAAAAAAAAAAAACATTTCTGCCACTGGATGCTGTGAACAGTACTAAGCACATAATTCTCATGAAAGAGTGTTGTATTTCAAGTACAATAAACAGTGTTTTATAGACATAGTTAACCCCACACTTTGGCACCTGATGGCCATTGTACCTTATTAGGCCATATATCACCTATGTTTCAGTGGGAGTCTAAGGAACCAGGAAGAAACTTTACGTAAGAATTCCAGATGCTTTTGTCCAAGAAAGATATTAATGCATCGATCTGATGTACTGTTCTTTGCAGTAGCTAGAATGAGATTTGAATATATTAATATTTTCAGCAGCGGAGCCCAGGAAGCCCAGTTAATAGCTTATGCATGGATACATACTAGTAGATAGACTTCAGACAGAGGTAGGCTTTTCGGCTCTCATGTTGGTAATGCTCAGAGAGATCGAATGAAAGGGCTGTTCTCCCTGAGTCTTTGTTGTGGGCGTGCATTCTGACAGTGTGGAGCCAGAGTTCTTCTGGTTGTCTATACAGCCTGGATTCAATAACGGTTATATATGCATGTTATGACAATGTGGTCAAGGAAACCAGATTTTTTTACTCTACCTTCAAGAGTGAGCCTATGTAGTCTAAATCTGGTGCTTATTTTTCTTGTCCTCATTCAATAAGTTAACATATTCATAATTTAATACAGGTTATGTTCATTTTGTAATTAAAGTTATGGCCTTAGTTGGGAAAGCCCTCAGACTATACCGCATGATTTTTTTTTTCTTTATTGTACTATATGGTTCAGTGTGGATCCTAAATCTGATCATTCCAGACGATACTGATTTGCTAGGGCTGCTGTATCAATATACCACAGAAATTTATTTTTCACACTTCTGGAGGCTAGAAGTCCCAGATCAAGGTGCCAGCAAGTTTGGCTTCTGAGGCCTCTCTCCTTGGCTTACAGAAGGCCACCTTCTCACTGGGTCCTCCCATGGCCTTTCCTCTGAACACTAGCATCCCTGGTGTCCTCTGTCCCAATTTCTCCTTCTTATAAAGATATTAATCATATTGGGATAGGGTTCATCCTAATGGTCTTATTTTAACTTCATCACCAAAGGCCTTATCTCCATATAAAGTCACGTTCTGAGGCACTGGGGGTTATGGCATCAACATAGGGACTGGTGAGGGAGGACATCATTCAGCCCCATAGCACAGCCCACTGCCATGGCCATGCCCATGCTGCTGACATGCCCCATGCCAAATGTATATTTATCTAAGATCAAAACGAAAACTAAAATCTGTAGTAATTTTCCAGTACGATGTTCAGTCACTTTCTCCATCAGTAAAAAACAACGATGACTCCCCAAGGTTTAAGGGAACAGCAGCAGCGTGACTCTTCTCATACCTTCTTGCTAGACTGGAAGGAAGTAGTTGCCTCGTACTGTAAGTGTTACCGCAGTGCCCGCCTGAGCCCCACCCTGCCTTCAGGGACCCCTGAGCTACAGGCCTAAGTGCCTCCCTCTCCATTACTGCCGCCCTCCATTAGGAGCAGATAATGCGAGAGATATCACTTTCACAATCAAACACTGCACTCACACCACACCTTTCAACTCAGCATTTCCAAATGCTTTAAAAATCATTATTATTTTTATTATTTATTTGTGGAATCCCAGCAGTCTACTCAGCACTGGGAAGTGCAGTCAAAGCCACAAAGCTATGGTCTCAGTTTCGCAAACTTAAACCAATTCTCAAGTTTCCCTCTTGATGGGCCAGTAAAAAACCTGAAGGTGGCTGTTTGTATGTGCTTGCATATGTAGGAAAAAGGGGTGGGGATGGGGGTGAGGGAGAAACTTATCTGAATTACCCTGCTACTTATATAGCGGAAGGAATTTGGAAAAGAGCCACTGGGTAGTGTTGTTCTGACAAACTTAGAACCAAACCAAGAAAAAAGCAGGAAAGCCAATACATAGTTTGGGATGTAAAATTCAGAAAATGGAAATGAATTGCCCTAATCAAGGGCAACTACAATAACACTTTTAAAAGGGTTATTAAGCAATGCAGGAAGTACAAATCAATCATGCTGTGCATATTGTTCAATGGCCATTATTTCCTGGGTCAAATCGTCTTGACATTCAATTTAATACAGCCTTTCATCAAGTTGAAAGGCCCTGGAGAAACTTTCACTGGCCACCCACATTTTCTGACAAGGCTGTTGCCTAGTCCACCGCACTTTGTTTTCTAACTTTTTATCACCATGACATATTCTGCCTTCTTCTACTGAAAAGTAAAAAACAACAACTCTATGGCTTTACAGAACTCCCAAGGTAGTGGATATGTGTTATCCATTCCTGTAATGCCAAAACCTCCTGGTCCAGTAGGTGCCTGACACATAGTAGGATAGTAGGTGCTCAATAAATGTGTGTGAGATGACTAAACACATGTTCACAGTACTGTTCAAGGCAATCTAAAAGCACATTTGACACATCATGTTACCTCAACAATGTTGTAAACTAAGACCCAGAGCAGAGATAGTCCAGACACACATTAAAAATCTAATGAAATAATAACTTAGATTGCTTTAAATCGAAGTGACCAAAAGCATTTGTAGAAAGTATATGTTGAAAGTTATCTTGACTAGTCTTGAATTTAGGCAGGGGAGGTTTTCTGGAAGGAATATGAGCTCGGGGATTTTTGTTAGGATGGGAGGGAGAAATCACAAATGGGGCATATTCTGGAACATGGAGTGGGACCACAGAGGAAAAATGAGGGTAGAAAGAGAGGTCAATCATTGGACTTAAAAGATCAGAGGAGGCAAGAGAGTCAGGGAGGTAGAAGATTACTTGGAATGTTCTAATGAAAGGCTTTCAAAGACAATAAAGATGACCAGGTGTGGAGAGCTATTTTAAAGATATTGTTAGTAACATAGGAACATCATTAGTAACATTATTTTGGATATTCAAAATTATGAATTCTGAGAATCAGAGCTGCCACAATGCAGCCAAAATGAGGAGGATGTTTCTTTGGTCCCCTGTGCTTAGTACCAGCCACCATCCTTGGCCATTGTGCATTATCCCCAGAGCTGAGTGCTTATAGGGGGCCTAGACACACAGTATAATCATATATTTTTCTTAGTCTGCATGGACAGTGAATCACAAAAGGACGTGTCCTGTGCTTAGAGAAAAGTAGGCAACATGTCTTTGTCTTGTACCACCTCAAATTAGTAATGCAGAAGGGCACCTCATTGAGCTATTTTGAGGTTTCAATATCCTGAGAATATGGGGCATCTTCCAAAAATG
Source organism: Plecotus auritus (assembly GCF_963455305.1). Taxonomy (NCBI): domain Eukaryota; kingdom Metazoa; phylum Chordata; class Mammalia; order Chiroptera; family Vespertilionidae; genus Plecotus; species Plecotus auritus. Next base: position 73,184,045 of record NC_137776.1, on the reverse strand, counting down.
AGTGAACTAAGCCACTGAGAAGATGCTGGCCTCATCTCAAAACCCACCAAATAACAGCAGCACAGCTAGAACCAGAGTTCAAAAGTCAAAGGTACCGGCCTACCCTAAATTAAAACAACTACAGAAAAATTCAAATTGCATGGCTTGGCTCGAGCTGCTTTATTATATTTTGTATTTAGATTTCACACATTTATATTCCAAAGTAAGATGTCTCTTTAAAAATGTAACTGTTGGGTTTAAAATCAGGAAGTAGTAAAGTGGCTGCCCAGAGAGACACATATGGAAGGTTTTTGTTTTGGGGGTGGGAAAGAGTCGGTTTTGTTTTTAGTTCTGTGGAATTTCAGTCCAATCAACACCTAGGCCACTCCTTTTTAGAAAAAAAAAAAAAAAAGACTTTTTTCTTTTCTTTTTAATGATTCAGTGTGCAGACATCTGGGAGTTTAACCAGAGACATTCAAAAGGCAAGTGGAGGTACAGAAGCAATAGTGTGCATCTGATCTTCATTCTCATTTTGAAGAGGGAAATTGTGTATTGGTTTTTGAGGGCTCGGCATCAGAAGGGAAGTTGTTCAATCCTCTCATTTCAAAGATGAGCCAACCTGGGACTTTCCCAGGTCATCTAGCCAGTTTGTAGGTCCAATCACCCAGGCTTACTTTAGGGTGGAAAGAGAATGGAAATAAGCTACCTTGAAGGCACTTGCACTCCAACTTAGTAATTATGCTAGGTGGTTAAATGCACTTAGGGTTCTTAGATGTTCAGTTCCCAGTGGAGGTGATTTCATCACAAAGGTCTCTTTTCTATGAAACTAGAAGCCTGGTGCACAAAATTCGTGCATGGGTAGGGTCCCTAGGCCTGGCAGGCCATCAGGGCCAATTGGGGCCTTCCTTCATTCCGTGCTGCCCCCTGGTGGTCAGCACATATCATAGCAAGCGATCAAACTCCCAAGGGGACACTTTGCATATTAGCCTTTTATATATATAGATTGTCAGTACTTCCTCACTGTCTTAGCGCTACCTGGTACTCTAACCATTCCTTCTGCACATGTGTCAGTCCACCAGATAAATGGATTTTCTCATCCATGCCACTCATGCCTCCTGCATCTCCATCTGGAAGGCTTGGTCCATACCCTTCTGCTCCTACCCAGGGCCCTCTCTATGCTCCCTGCTCACCCCAGGTTATACCACTCCTTCAGAGAATCCAGCTCAATGTCCAGCTCCTTTAAGATATGTTTGACCAGAGATCTGGCCCTATCTGAAGAGAGATCTTTCCTTACTCTCAACTCAGAGCCCTTCTTTTGAATAGCCTTATAGGTTAACTTGACAGCATAGTGAATGTAGGGCAGAGGTTGTTCTTATTCTTTTTTTTAATTCTTGCATAACACCTACCATGAATAGATATAGTTTATTGAACACTAATCATGTGCCCTATATGTTGCGAATATTTAAAATACATGATTTCAATTCAGCAACCAGGTAAAAGAAGCATTATCCTCCATTTAAGTAGCCAAAATCTAGGATCTAGAAAGACCACATTATTTTCCTAGCTCACCCAACTAAAAAGTGATGCAGCCGGTGTTTGAATAAAGGTCTGTCTGAATCCAAAGGTTTTACACCTAACTTTTGTGCAAAACTGCTTTCCTTCTCAGAGTAACCTGCACATAAAAGCCACTAAATATTTGTGAATTTGATGAAGAATGAATAAGCCAGTATGAAACCTGTTGCTTGCACCAGTCTGACTTGCAAAAGGGGAAATTATAAGAAATGCTGAATCCTGGTGCCTCTGAACAGATGTGATCACATAGAGAGCACAAGGAAAGCAGAAAGATTCTCAGAAGTTAACAGTAAAGTCGATCTCTGGCAGCCTACCTGGAAGTGATATGACTCACAGGGAATGAAGCAAGCCTCCAGTCGACCTTGGCAAGCACTGGGGACTTGAGAGCATGCCTCTTGAATATTCTACTAACCTTATTCCTTACTTTCCCTTTGCCCTTATTTTCTTACTTTAAAATGTATTTTAACCTTTCTATAGTGGATGCATTTTATATAGAATAAATGCTTTTATTTAATAAGAGAAGTGGAAACCAGTTTAATACATAATAATATTAATCAATGAAACAAAATTGGTGCTCAAATGTACAGAAGAAGTTCAGAAATGTGTACTGAAAGGATAGAAATAGATGGTTCGTGGCCTCACATATCATTTCAGCAAAGCATAGGACTCTAATTATGAAGTTGTGTTTTAGGGAAGATCTGATGTGTGAGTTCCAGGAGATATGTAAAGATACAGCTTGTCAGTATTAAAATCAGAGAGTTGAAAGGCCAAGGGAAGAGAAGTGAGATTTTCATAGAATGAAAAAAAAAAAGTTTTTCCACTAAACACTGCAGATAACTCTGAGTCAAAAGTGATTTTTGTCTTCAAATACCATACAATTTACAAACCAACATTTTAAAACACAGAGGTGAGGCATGCCTAAGACTGAAAGATACAGCGTTGTTGAATTTTCTTGGTAAATTAATATCAAGACAAAAAAGAGAAGCTCATTTTATTGAAGATTTGGAGGCCACCAGATGGCATGTCTCTCTATTGCCATCACCAGCCCTCAGCTGTGTATCCTAATGGTACGGAGCCTGGGAGCTACTGATATTCTCCAGGCATATCACACGGATATCTCTCCATTGTAAGAAAGAAAGCCCTTGTCCAGATTTTTACAGTTGTGGTGAAGAGCAGTGATGTTGAGGCGACTCTTAGTTCGTGGGAACCAACTTAGTTCAATGAATGAAACATGAAAAGGAAGTCAGGAAAAGGCAGGCAAGTATTTCTTACCAAATTGTCATTGCCCTCTGCTCCGTCAGTGGGCGTCATTGTCTACAATGTCTCAAAGCCCTCTGAAGACTCAAGAGGCAAGCCCTCTCGAGGAGTGTTGAAAGGATGGGTTTCTAATTTGTTTTAACTGCAGCCATGTGTGTGACCAAATAAAGCAGATCCCCGAAGAGTCTTTTTCCTGATGTATATATGACATTTGTACTTTATCCAAGCCCATTTTGGGGAGTGATGTCCCTTCAAAAGCAATGTAATCTGTGTGGATTGAGGATTTGACACTCGAGAACCCAAATTTTAATTCCCAGTTACATCAATGAACTGACTATACCTTTAGTTATTGATTTCAACTCTAAGATAAAATACTAAAAACAGCTCCAATTGCATTTTTCAGAAAATATTGTGGCAAATTTAACACACCTATTCCCCAACTCATGTGTTATAAGACAAGCTACCATATATTTTCAGTGAGAAACTGTTTGTAGATTTATTCAGAGGTTAGACTAATCCACTTCTACTGGTATTTTTTCATTTGCTCAGTCTGTGCAATTATGAAGCAAAAATTTTCTTCCCTCTGTGTTAAAGTGTTGATGTTTATCTAGTAGAAGAAAAAGGGTCCATGTCTTGAGAATCATTTGGGGGAGTGTGTAGGATTTCTAAGATTAAATTTCCAGAAGACTTTAAAGTCTTTAACAGACATCATGGAAGTCCAAACTATAATTATAACATAATTATAATATGAGATAATTTTCTTTAAAATATTCCCTGGTCCAAAAAGAAGAAAAGAAAAGGAAGTATTCCCTGGTCTAAATTTATTTTTACAAAATAAATTAAATATAACCTAAAAAAACCAGCAAATTCAAATAAACGTTCATTCTAAATTTAATTTGCTTTTAAACTGGCCTACCCTCATTCATGTTATTTCGTGAAGTGTCTGCCTCACAAGTCTTGGATGTGAGGGCAGTGTTTCCCTTGCTTTAGATGTGCATGGACATTAACTTCCCCCTGAAACAATCACAATCCTCTTTTCCTTGGAGATAGCCTGTAGCGGCAGCCAGGGGTGAAGGGGATCCATCAGGAAATGTCCCATGTCAATGTGTTCTCCAATTCACTTACTGACCGGCAGTATGCAGCCACACTCCTGACCTCATGAGAGGGAGCCTAAGGGGGAAATGGCACTGAGTACCAATTCCTATGTCCTGTTGTTCTGTGATCTCAATTAAGTGCTAATTAATTACCACTGGCATCTTTGGCATTGCTTGTCAAATTGCATTTAGGAGTATCTTATCAGTGTTTAAATATCAGTAGTCCAAAATCCACAGCTAAAAATTCCATGTGTTCCTATATTCTTTTTTTGTCCGTTTCAAAGCTGTTTTAAAATGCAACAAATTTATCTATAACCACTGCAGGTAGCTTTCAAATACAACAAACAGGAATTGGTATTGTCAATTTTGATTAATAGTACTTCATTAATAAACATCCTGTTATTCAGTCTCCACCTGCACTTGCTGATGTTGCCTGGAATTAATTAACTCCTATAATTTGATTCATTTTACAAAGACATTTTGGGATGTGCTGTGCTGCTGATAAAGGTCCTATTTTAGCAGTTCTAGATTGCAAGTTAGATGGTACCTGAATGGATTTCTGTTTCTCCATGGATATTTATGCAGGAGTGTGTGTTTTGCAAGGGAGTTGGAAGAAAATGCTGCTTGAAGAAGTCTTGGATTAAAGAATTCATTTTAAAAGATGGTGGGGGGTATTCCTTCTGACTATTTTGACTTTATCTGAAGACTTCTGACTTTATCCTGAAATGTTATGTATCCTCTCTCTTAATCAAGCCATTTTACAGAGCAGATTAATGGTCCTTTAAATCAAAGGGGGGAAAAATAACCTTACAAAGCACCGAAGTTAAAACACCAGCTAGGGCTAACTAAGATACTGGAATCAAATATTAGATTCAGATTCATGCAGTAAAATTTTGTTTTCCTTTGCCTTGTTTTAGATATAATTTCTTATTCTCTCTTAAATATTTACTTAGCCATGGTTTCCAGATCAACCAATTTGATCCCAATTATGCCTCTATGAAAATATTTCTTGAACTTTTATAGGTACTTAAGAAATGCTAAGTTTGGTACAAGTGACAAAAGTCCAACTCAAAGTGTTTAGACAAAAAAGGAGATTTCATTGGATTACATAACTGAAAGACCCATAATTAGATATGACTTTGGGCATGACCAAATCTATGTGCCAAAGAATATTGCCAGGAATTTGACTCTTTCTATCTCTAAACTCTGCTTGTCTCTGGATTAGCTTCATTTTCACTTAAAATCTTTCCTCCTGGCAGCAAAATGGCAGCAGCAGGATCATATCATGTCAGTTTAGAGTCCTCTGGGGCCAGTAACCTCTCTTTTGCTGTGGGAATAGAAAATTCTCAGGAATTATTCTCTTTGGCCTGGATTGGATCCCTTATTTATTTCGTGTTTGTTTCTGATCCATTCACTGAGGCAGAGGAATTCATGGCTCTCATTATTTGGACTTGGGACACCCCTGGAGTCAGGGACGGGTCAGCTCCACTCACACCTCAGAGACTGGGATTGGGGGCGAGGTGGTTTCTTCAAAGATGGTCTTACTAAAAAGAAGAATAAATGATGAGTAGAAGGCAAAAATTCCAGTTGTTCACAACTGTAAATTTTAACTACAATCTCTTATGTCCCCAACATAACTATCTTATCTCTGATGGTAATATTTCAATCAATAGGAGCACTGGTATCTATAAACAGGAAAGCTTGCCTATATCTCACTCTCATTTTCTGGAAAAGGACATCAAGGCCTATTAAGCAAAATTAAGGTAACATCCATCCATGCATGTACTCATTCATCTATGTAACATTAATGAGATAGGCACTGAACTAGGCACGGGGGCAAGGCAGCTCTTTAAAAAGCCTATATATAGAAGTAGCATGGGTAGTAATGAGATACAGCTTTGGAATTAAAGCTGTGTTCCAATCCCAGCTCTTTTACTTATTAGCAGTGTGAGTGTAAACAGAGTTCTCATTCTTTCTGTGCTTTACTTTCCATATCTAAAAATAGGTGTATTGTAAGAACTAAATTGATAAAGCATAAAGGCAAGCACATAAGATAATTGGTCAATAATTAGTAGTTACTACTGTGTATATCAGATGAGATAATACAAATAAATCACTTTACACAGTGCCTTGCACATAGTAAGTGCTCAAGAAATAATAGCTAGCAGCTATTGTCATATGAAATAGAATGATGGACTAAATATAAAGGAACACAAAATTTAAAAATCCAAGACATAACTATTATGATAGATTTGAAAAAGGCCTCAAAAATTCACCCAGACCTATCCCCATCTTCGGAGAAAATCCTTTAGTAATTTCAGATATAGTAGAATTTAGCTTCTCTTCAAAGAAAGTGTTCCCCAAAGAAACTCTCTTCCTTTTTGCTCTCATATTTCATCAGTTTACATAATATTTAATTGAATTACATAATTACAATAATAAGTACAACTGGCATAAACTTGTTTGAGACGCTCTCCTGGGACTTCCCTCTAGTGGGAACAGATGTGCACAGTTGAGAGTCATTAACTAGCTGAGAACATTCAATGTGTTGTGGGCACTGGTCAGTATATTTCACAGAGGAAATAGCTGGTTTAGCAGAAGTCAGCCAAGAGGGCTTCTACCATATTACAGCAGTCTCTCCATTCTCTTCATCTTCTTGAATGATGCCTAGTTTTTGAATATTTGTCATCTTTATTGTATTTTTAGAGCATCCTTCTTTAGCTGATATGCTCAAAGTTTTATAACAAGAATTTTAAACATGCCTTCTGAAATCAGTTTTGTTGTTCTATAGTGACAACTATGTATTGGGTAAAAAAAAGCAATGTGAATAGAAAAACGGTAGCACATGAAGGATGAATACTTAATGCTGCCCTAAATCTATGTCTAGCTCTAGTCTTTAATAATAGGTTGTATATTCATTTTTATTTTTATTTGTAAGAGAACATTTATTCAGTAAATCACAGAGGTGGAAGAAATAATTCCTAGAAGAAATGGGCTTAGAAAACAAAAGAAGGGCCTTTGGGAGTGAGGAAGCTACTGGTAATGTGCCTGGGGCAGGGAAAGGAAGGGTAGGGAAAGACACAGGGGAGGGGAGTCTCCCAGGAGGGAGAGAGCACTGGGTCCTTGCTCCTAAGGGTTTTAAGGGCTGAGATTTTAGAGGAGGTCCCAGAAGATCTCAACAGAATGTTCAGCAGCTTTCCAGGTGCACCCTTTCAGGTTTGTGGTCTCCCCTGATTGGTTGGTCATTGCCAGGGAAGGGGGTCATTATTCAATATAGCTGGTCCTGAGGTCAACTGTGGCAGGTTTTGTTGCTTATCTGGAGCTGGCCCATCTTCCTTGCTCTGCTCATGTCTGTCTAACTGCCTACAACATTCCCCGCCTCAAGGATCTTGGCTCTGAATCTTTCAGAGAAAAGGGACACAGGAAGAAAAATATAGAAACTTGCCTCATACATTGAAATGACACTGTCAATTGGGAAGAACCTAAAAGAAGATTAGAAAATGCTTTCCACATGCACCTGTCCAAATGCATAAAATTAAAGTATCATCCTTTCCATTCTTCATGTTGATCTCATAAAGTTTTTTGAATCCTATTTGTTTCTATCTTGCAAACCCCCAAATCAGAGTGCCACAAAAATAGGAAGCAATGACAACATATACATTTCAAAATTGGAGCTTGGGGAGATTAATGACTTTGTGTTAACTTTTAGGTAATAGTCCTTAAAGGCTGCAATCTAATGAAGTTCTATTTGTAATCAGGTACTTCTGCTGAGAATATTAGAAGTAGTTCAATCTGTGCCTTAGGAAATTAAAATTTTGTGATCAGAGTAGCAAATGAACTATCATATAGAATTAGTTAAATCCCAGAGACACATGCCTTTCACTGATGATTTGTGAAATAATTTAAAAAGATCTAAACAATAAAGGCACACTCCAGTCTTCAATTGTATCAAGAAGATCTGAATTTTTCTCAAGTAATCACTAGCCACCCAGCAGACACTAATATTCTATAGAAATATGTAACAGCTCACTGGTTAAACAAGACTCAAACCAGACCAATTCCTTCGATTTGTTCAACATCTAAGTCTCTATTTGAACATCATAGAGATTGACTGATTTGAAATGTGTCTTTTTAGTCATTATAATTTCAAACTTAAAGTTTAATGATTACTTTTAGTCAGACAAAGATTTATGAACCTATGCATTCTTTCTAGTTTGTTTTTCTTAATCCATGAGTTGAAATAGTTACACCTTCCAAATTGCATGTTCTTGCTATACAAAGAACTTACATCAGCATCCATTGCACAGACTGGAGTGTCCTTAACACAAACTTAAGTGCCAAGAAATGCACACTGGTTGGCCCCATTCCTTGGTTCAAATCTTTACTCATGGTCCAACAGCCATAACACCATATAGCCAGGTGTGCTCGTTGGGAGAAAATTGAATATTCTGGGGAGTACCCATAGAAAACACTGGATGAGGGACACTGAAAAGAGAGGCTGGACTGGTTATGAAAGGACCAGCATGTACTAGTGAGGAGCTGGGACTTTACTTCAAGGACAACTGATGGTTTTCGAGTCAAGAAGATTAACCTATATAACAAGACTGAAAGGGCCTAGCTGCATGTGGATTATCTTGCTAGGCTCTCTGGCCTATGTTTGGAGACAGGCAATGAGAGCAGTCCAAGTAGACTTGAGAGAACAGGAAAAGACAACAGACTTCTCACAAGGAGCTGGCAAAAACAGGAGAACAAGCCAGGCTACCTAGCAATCCATCTCCGGTTCAGAGCTGGGTTTCGGTCCTCCAGGGGAAATGCAAGGCAGAACCAAGAATCAAAACCACAAGCAGAAGGTTCATCCAGGAAAACTGGGCACATACAGCTTAGTCCTGCTGTATGCTGGAATCAATGAGTTGTCAGAGTCCACAGGCTCTTTAGAGCAAGCATGTCAAACTCATGGCCCACAGGCCGCATGCCTCATTTATTGGGCCTGGTGTTAGCCTTTGAGTTTGACATGCTTGCTTTAGAAGAAACTTGGGTGCAGCTGAGTCAGGCAAGAATTGGCACCAGGAATCCTTAGGAAATATCTTTTGTTAGTTTGCATCATCATTCTTATTAAAAATAAAGTAAAATGTGTTCAAGCCCCCAATCCTTATAAAATTAGAAACCCAGTACCTCCAGGTTATCGGAAAGGATTTATGTTTCACCTAGTTGTTTCTGGCCTGATTTTCTACTTTGGCTGAACCCGCAACTCACACATGCCTTACCACGTGGCAGTGTTCCCTTACCTTGACAATTTTTTTGCCTTGCTTTCCAGAAGCTCACTCCAGCACATAGCACTTGGTAGAAGTGGGCTGAAGGATCGCCCAGCTTAGCAGATAATGTAAATTTTAAACTTACAACAAGCATCCCTATTACTGAAATGTACCTTGGTTATTCTGCCTCCCCTAAGGAATTTTTATGGGTTTTCATTTCCATTTAGCCTCCAACTTCCGACCATGTCATTCTGCCCCAACATTGTCCTTTCATATTCTTTCTTTCTATTTCATGTTTTGTACAGAGAATTTGGTTATCATTTTTCCTGGCTGTTTTCTAAAGATTATCTTTTCACAATCACAATGGCACAAAAAATGTTTCGCTAAGAAGGAAAAAAAGCTCATTTTTCTCCCTTAAGAATTCTACTACCAGCTATTAAAATAATTTTTTCTCTATAGTTTACTTGAATCTATAAATTGAGCAAAATTCTATCTTCTTGTAATTTAGGTATGGATTACTGTATCTAAACTGATCTGCAGATATTCTGCTGGGCTACCCCTGAATAGTGCTGACCCTTCTGGCTCCCATTGTCTGATACATATTAGGAACAACAGACATGTCAGAATCTACCTCGTTCGTGACTTTCCTCTTGACAATTTATAGAGTCGATGCTATTTAGACAGGTAGAGAGGTAATCTCACCAGCGAGGCAATTCCCTTGGGCCATTTCCATGCAAGATAGTCCCTCAATCGGAAAATGGTATGGGAGGGTTTCACTGAGAACTCCTGTAAAGAAATTCCTGAAATTGCAGTGGTGAAACTAGTAAAAGGGCTCTGCTGTGAGACAGTATTCTCACCAGGCTGTTGATATCATCTGAGAAATTTACATCTTGAGACAGTGTCTGATGGTGGTGATAACAAGCCCAGTGTCAGCAATCTTCCAGGTCTGTCAACTGATCTCACTCCAGGTAAAGCAGGGCAGTTTACTGTCTTATTGCAAAATAAATGTGGGCCCCAAACTGTCAGGAGCACAGCGTGAGCTATTTAGTGTCTAAAAGAATGAAATCCTCTCGGGAATGATGAGCACAGGGTCTGTTTTGTTTCTAGTTTGAGGACCCTATTTATGTGCTTGGGATTTTATTTAAACTGCCTCTTGTTTTTCAAATACCAGAACCATTCTTCCTTTTTTTAAAAAATATTGATGTTGTGGAAAATTGAGAGAGAAAAAATAAAAGTCAGGATCTAGCAGCTATACTCAACGTACTGCATTGTTGTTAAACTACTTCAACACTCTGTCACTCCCCCCTCCTAACCCCATATTTGTCCCACTCCTAAATCACCGAACCAAACACCAATTGAAATGTAAGAGACCAAGGCAACTCACCAACATTGGCAAACATGGAAGACACATCACCTTGGCAGGTGTCACACACTTGGCCCTTGGCTAGGGACTTGGTGAATAATATTAATAAAGGCTAATTAGATAGCTCTTGTTGAAATGTTTCCAAAGTGATGAGAAAATTAGAGCCAACCTAGAGAAAATATTTTAAAAATCTCCCACTGAGCATGCTCAGAGATAGCTTCTTTTATTTTTAAAATGCTCAACCATTTTCTTCAAAAACTTGGCTTGTTCTTCCCAATTCAGTGATAACTGAATTCATGCCAACTTTGATGTTTTTAGCTTCAGCTGTTTTAGAGCTATATGTGATCCCCCCAAAAGGTTGGAATGCATTTTCTTCTGAGTTAAGAAGGAAGCATATGTTTTAAACGCTCATGTGCCTTTTTTGAAAAGGATGAATTAACATCCTATAATATTTTACCTTTGGGCTTAAAATAAAGAGTTGGGTTTAAAAGTCAAGGAGACATTTTCACAAATTACAATAGAGACTCTGGCCTTCGGGAGGAAGTCTATGGATTGTGTCTGTGTGACCAAAGGCATTTGCTGATTTGCACATCGGCGGCTATTGTTTATAAGATGGCAGCAGTGACAGGGCAGTTTGGAGACTGGAGCAAGATGGACCACACACAAGCCCAATTTCAGGACATCAAAGGACAATAGGATAATATGCAAAAACAATGGAGTATCGTGAGTACACTTTTTTCCTAACCAGATAAATGACAGGAAGACTAGGAAATAAAATGAATTTAGAAAACTTTCATCCACCTGACAGTCTAATTTTCCTTTTAATTTATAGAAACAGGAAGGAAGGACTAAAAAATGAAAGGTTAGAGGCTCAGGGGTACTAAGTATAACGGATGCCATCGAAGGGGAGTGCCTTAGAGCAGAGGGTTGTCAGGCTTGCTGGGAGAGTCGTGCTCATGCTCTTCTCTATTATCCCCATGGCAAGGCTTCCCTCAGGTTGTCCTTGGGATCAGTTGCGGACTCACCAGAGGTGGGAAGGGAAGGAAATCAGGGTCACTGTGGCTAATACAATTATTAGCTGGAAAGGTACAGAGCAATCCTAGGAATGCAAGAGGGATGTGTCAAATGGCTCCCAGCAAGTCTTGTGGCTGGTACAAAACTTACATGAGAAATAGCTTCTGACTGAGGGTGGGATATTACCCCGGTTGCTATGGAAACATTGGATGATATAGGTGCGTTTTGATCAGACCTAGGTCATTTTTGCAGGTGACCATTCAATGCTAAGTCTAGTAATATCAAGTCCAATTTCACTAACTCACAACCCCCACTATATTCTGGCATGTACCCGAAACCCCTGGAAGAACAACAAAAGGAAAGAATTGGTAAAGAAATGACAAATGTCTCACTCTCTTATAATGTCAGGAGAACTATGGGCAGAAAAATTGAAACCAGAATGAAAGAAAGGTTTAAAAGGAAATTGAGTCTGTGTTTACAAAAGGATTCCAATTCTGAGTGAATTGTCCAACTCAACCAGTTTCTTTGGAGAAACATGATTAAAGTGATGACTGAGGTGTTTTGTGTCCTAGCCTCAGTTTCCTTTATTCCCCTCTGAATTCAGTAACAGCCAATCAGAAAGGAACCTGGCCTGGAGGCTTGTCAGTGATAATAATTGAAAACATCTGTCCATGGAGCAAGTGTGGGAAGCCAGTGCAGCTCCCTGACAGAGGGAGTTCTCAGGCAGCAAAGCCATAACCACGACTGTGCTCATATTCTCCTTCACAGACTTTTCTCACTGCCAGCTGTCTTTATTCTCCTGCCAGGAAAGCAAGGGGCCTGGGGCTCTCACCAGGGCTGGGGTTAAGTGAGCTGAGGAAAGGAGGGAGACTGGCTCACTCAGAGCTCCGGGTGCAGAGACAAGGGCTATCTGACTAGGAACTAAAGAGACCCAGGACCGAGAGAAAAGAATAGCAAACAAACCGGCGAGGTCTGAGAAGGAAAGAGGGATAACGATGTAAGAAGGGTTCAGATTCTGTACCCAGAGGAGGTGGGTTTAAATCTTGGCACAACCATGTATGTGTGACACTGGACAACCTCCCTATGCCTCAAGCTTCCCATCTTTAAAGTGGGAATAATAATAGTACCGATCTCATGCCTTTACCTGATAGGAGATAGCACTTGAGGTTTAGAAAAGTAGACACCTCTACCGGAGGGCCTGATACTTTGGTCATGAATAGAGATGATCTTGCCGATGGTGTCATACTGATTTAGGCCAGCGATGTTCCACTGGTATGCCAAGAATATTTTTTTAATCTTTATTGTTTAAAGTATTACCTGTATCTCCATTTCCCCCCAATTGACCCCTTATAGCCCTCCCCCACCCCCAGACCTTCACCACCCTATTGTCTATTTCCAAACCACAAGAATTCTTTTATTTTTCTTTAAAGACTTCTTAAAACATGCAATACCCAGCTATTTAGTCAGGGGCACTGAACTCTTTTCCCTTAGATTGTCAAATTAAAAAAAAAAAAAAAAGACGATAGCCAACATAACAATAGCCGTCCAGTGAGAATGAATAAAAATTATACCTATAATTTCTGCTCATGCCTGGCTGTGGCCTTTTAAAAGCTAATGTACCCTGGCCAGTGTGGCTCAGTTGGTTGGGCGTCATCTTATGTACCAAGAGGTCACTGATTAGATTCCCGGTCAGGGCATATGCCTGGGTTGAGGGCTTAATTCCCAGTAAGGGACGTGCAGGAGACAGTCAACTGATGTTTCTCTCTCATCAATGTTACTATCTCTCTCTCTCTCTCTCTCTCTCTCTCTCTCTCTCTCTCTTTTTCTCTCTCCCCTTCCTCTTTTTCTAAAAATCAGTTTAAAAACATTAAAAAAATAAAATAAAGTTTCATTACCTGCCTGTGTTGCTTAGCAGCTTGTGATCTCAGTACTGACTCTTTCCTGTAGTCTCTTTCTGCCCCCAGAGCCATGATATAAGATGGCTCCAGCCATGATATAAGACGCACCAGCGTCTGTCTGATCTAGCTGACACCACTCACTCCTAGTGGACCAGTGCCTCACTCCCCAACCCAGCAGTTTTCCAGATCTTTCAATTTGGTGCTGAACATATCAAGGGAATATATGGTCAGAAGAAGGCCAGTAAAACATTATTTCAGCCACCTGAAAATTCCAGATTGTAGGTTTGAGAAAATTTAAAACAAGGAAAGTTGGAGCATGGAGAAGAAAGAAAATAAAGTTACAAGTAGAAAGATTTATATGTTTTCTCTTCCCATAGTGGGGTGGGGAGATGGGCAGACTTCATTGAGAATATAATGAACCAATAGATGTAGAAAGGAAATATAAATGGAAGATTACAAAGAACAACTTTGAAAAATACCAAATTATCCAGATGATTTCATTGTTTAAGATACCTTCTGTATATAAATTAACCACCTCTGGAAACTGCATTAACAGTTATGTCACCACAACTGTATTTATAACTAACACACAGTTATTTGATGTATGGTATTCACTTGGAAGCTAGCAAGAATAAATCCGGCTTGCAAAGAAGCAGAACCAGGGTGGGGCTTAGGGCCTGAGAAAATCTCACTCAACACATGGGTGGCAAGAAATAATACAAAAGGAGAAACTCGGGGAGTCCGACTTTGTATCATTAGTCAAGAACAGTTATATATTGTATATGTATCCAACATAAACACTTGGCTGAGGATGTTATTCTACTGACAGTGTTTGCCTTTCCTTATGGTCATCAGCTGGTGACTACCGCTACTTGGCTGCGAAGCGCTTCATCCATAAAGAAAAGCACCATAAGTAATAATGAGTGTGAGTTTGTGTTCATTGCAAAGCAAGAATTCAGATTCAACAAGAGTTTTTTTATCCAATTGAAATGAATCAAACTGTTTAACCTATTTGGGCTCCTATAAATCAGGAGTGTTGTCATATTAGTAATCCTCCCAGATAACGCATTGCAATGAGGCACCATGAAAGAGGACAAATGTATAAACACAAAATAAATAGAATCCATGGACCCTCTTCTATTCAGCAGCCTTGTGCATCCCCTCTCTCTCTATTATCACTATTTAATAAAATTACCACTTAAGAACTAACATTAGTAGGTCTTTTTAACCATTGAGAGTTTATAGTTTTTCTTTCTATGACTATCTCTTTGATGATCATGTACAACCACAGAAAGGCCTGATCTTTTGATGATTATTAAGGACAATAAAACATGGGGGATGGAGTAATGTGCATCCATGGGTTTTAAAAAGACATGTTAAGAATATTGTACAATTGCTTTTTTAAAATGAAGCCATTTCTGAAAGAATTACCATATTTCTTGAAATCTGCTTCAAATAGTTATCTTTGAAAATTAATTATATTTCTAGAGTCACTATTCATCTACTTTGACACTTCTTTACCCTATCATTTTCCATTTTTTCCTAAACTCACTTAAGGGCAACATGGTTCAAATTCCCCCCAGGAGTTTGCCTCTCAAGTTCCCAGATTCCTCCACATCCGGGAACACCTTGGGTTACTTCTGTAGATGTATCTGATTTCCTTTTGAAATTGCTTTCCCACTGAATGGCACATTCCTGGCACAGATGCCACCCTTCTCCATCCAAATTCCACGTAGACGTAATTGGCTGATCATGTGCCCCTTTCGCACTGAGACTTCAACTTTAGGGTCCTTCCTCACAGAGCAGACAGCCACCACCAGCCAGGTAAAGCAAACCTGTGTGCCATCCCTCTGCCGGAGTGGGTCTCTTGATCCATCGCCACCATTCTAGTATGAGTGTTGTGAAAACAGAAATGCAGACTATAGACACACCCTTCTGCTTCCAAGAGAACAGGAGGCTCATGTCTGTTTCACTAAAAATCCCTAGTGTCTGCTTTCTTGTCTCATTCTTTATTTTAATAAATAAATGTATATATTATCATAAAGATATACATACACACCCTTTATATAATCTATGAAGTATGCATAAACATTGATTTAGAGTGTACACATATATATGTAAGCTATCACTATAACCCCGTACACTTCAAGGTTCCCTTCCTATACAATTGATTACAATGCTTGCCATGTGTTTCCAAGCCTGTCAACTTCCTTACAAATCATTTTAATTTGGAGAAAGAAAAAAAAAGATTTAAACTTTTTTTAAGAGCCCAATTGTTCAACAATAGGATTTGGGCATTAAAATTCCTCCAGCCCAACTGTCTGAGTTTTCCACACGAGGAAGCTGAGCTGAAGGAAGGTTACATGGCTCCCCAGAGTATCCGTGGAGCATCCAATGGTGCTATTCTGCACGGACTGAATTCCCTTATCCAAAAATGCATCTAAATGATACATTAGATTATTGTATTTCCAAATTATTTTCTCTAGTTTTCCACTGTAATTTTTTTCAAAGAAAGTGAAAAGAGAAGGCAGGAGAAAGGAGAAAGGAGAAAGGGAAGATGGGATGACATGGGCCAGGACTCAACATCTTTGCTGATGAACTTGGCTCTCTCTCCTGGACTTAAAAGAAAATAGCTAAGAAGAGTATTCATGAAGAGCTTTGTTCTGACTGTAGATTAAAAAAATATTGGGGAGTACCTTATTCCTGTTCAGTTCATCTCCATTTTCTGCTGAAACAAAAAGACATGGACAAATAAAAATTAACCTGCCAGCCACCTATAAAACAAATACTATTTGTTGCCACAAAAAGATATAGGATGCGCAAACTTTCTACTTCAAATGAAAAGAGGAGTAAAGCTGAAGGTAACACACCACCTAGACGCAGAAATTTTGCAATCTAATTGAGAGATAAAGCATATGTGCATGAAATAACTTAGAGATAAAAATAAAACATGTCAACAACAATGCAATACAATCTGAATGTTTAAATGCCAAGAAAGCGAATAACGAAGGGATCAGAATACAATTTTTCTAGTCGAGACAGGCTTAAATATGCTTTTGGATATGGCACCTGACATAGACTGCAGAGCAATTCAAGTGTGTGTGGCCATAAGGACAGATGAGCAGGCCAATTGACCTCTGGACCCTGAATGTATGCAATCTGCTTTCATTATCATTTTTAATTAATAGATTTTGTTTTTCAGAACAGATTTAGGTTTACAGAAAACTGGGCAGAAATGATAGAATTCTATATACTATCTCTTCCAACACACACACACACACACACACACACACACAAATACATTTTCCCTATTATTAACATCATGCATTAGTGTGGTACATTTGATGAAGCCATATCAATACATAATTATTAACTAAAGTCCGTAGTTTATATTAAAGTTCACTCTTAATGTTGTAATTACATAGATTTGTACAAATGTATAATGACATCTATTCACCATCATAATATCATACAGGGTAGTTTCACTGCCCTAACAATCCTCTGTGCTCTGCCTAGTCATTCCTCCCTCTCGCCTAACTCCTGGCAACCACTGATCTTTTACTAGCTCCAGAATTTTGCTTTTTCCAGAATGTCAGATACTTGGAATCATACAATATGTAGACTTTTCATACTGAGCTCTTTCACTTAGCAATATGCATCTGAGGGTCCTCCTGTCTTTTCATGGTCTGGTAGCACATTTCTTTAACCACTGAATAGTCCATTGTATGAATGTTCCACCATTGATTTATCCACTCACCCATTAAAAGACATTCAGAATCTTTTCTAAATTTGAAAACAGAGTTTTTTAAACTTAAGTTTTAACTTGTATTTTAACCAATGCTTTGCTCAGGCAGGTGATGTGGTTCTCAGGATACATATTCATTTCACCTTGAGACTTCTTTGTCTAGGGGAGGCTATCATTTCTGTCCTTACGCTTAAGTCCTGGGCCACTTCACCTTCTTCCTTCCATTCTTTGGTGACATGAGAACCATGTGTTTTAGAATACACAACCAAAAGATGATAATTATACAATTAAGTTCTGGATTTTTACTAGTAAATGAATGTAGCTATTAGCAAGCATTGAGTGTCATGTCTTTTCCTTTCTTCTAGAACTACAATGATGTGTTATCTTTACAGTGGATGAGAATATAAAACTAAATTTGAAGTTGTGGGAGGGAGGAAGAAATTTCCCTCTACTTCCAAGGTTCTTTTGGCTGATCTAATAATCCAATAAACATGAGATGGATTAACAAGAGAAAACAGCCAGCCTGGCTGGTGTGGCTCAGTGGTTGAGCATCGACCTATGAACCAGGAGATAATGGTTCGATTCCCAGTCAGGGAACATGCTGGGATTGCGAGCTCAATCCCCACTGAGGGTGGGGGGTGCATGCAGGAGGCAGCCAATCGATGATACTCTCTCATCATTGATATTTCTATCTCTCTCCCTCTCTCTTTCTCTCTGAAATCAATAAAAATATTTTTGAGAAAATAACCAAATTGAATACATAGATATGCATGGAAACGCTGCATACATGAGAGAGTTTGGAGACCTCAGATGCACAAGAGATTCAGAAATGGAAAGAGAACATGGGTATATAAGACAATCTGAGCTAGAGATCAGGTAAGGCACCTTGGGGCTTACAAGCTCATTGCAGGGAGGACACATATCCAATAATTAGTTGTTTGCCCAGCCATATAGGTAGGTCAAAGAGGTTATCTCTTATTATAGGCAAGGTCCATTATTCAAGTTCTTTTAATAGAGAGGTGGAGTTTCTCTTGAGCCCTTTGCTAAAGTTGCCTTCAGCTCAAAACAATTCACATACAACAGAGGAACATCTTAAGGTGACTTGTTTGAACCTCCACAACATTATGCCTTCTTCTCTCTTATTTAGTTGCAGTATTAACTATGCTCCCCCAAAACAATTCTTAAGCTGTTGTTGATTCTTTAAATAGAACCAAATATCACCTGGCACACCTGTGTCTTTCTTTCTGACACCAAATAACATTGATAAGCAAAGTGCTATAATAATAATAATAATAATAATAATAATAATAATAATAGTTGTTATAATAAGGGTTGCCCTCCCATTTGAAGAGAATTAAGAATGAAAGCCATTTACTTGACTCCATGATTATTTATACACGTTGATTTTAAGACAGCACACAGGAGGCTTTGCCAAGAAAATTTTAAAGTTCAAGCAGAAAAAATAATCACAATATCTTTCAGTCATTTGCTGCTTATATTTGTTTCCTTAAAATGCACAGCTAAATGCTCTCTACATACAGCTATCACTTGGTAGACGGGCTGTATCTTATTACTGGGTTATTTTCCAGTACATTTGGCGTAGTTAAGGTAAAGTGTATTAACTTTCTCTCAAAATAAAGATGAAAACAGAGTTGTAGCGGCTGTGAATACTTCAGCCATTGTCAGGAAGTTAAGAACTGACAGGAGCTCCGAATAATCAACTCTGCCTGGTGCATATACCGTAGTTTCCCCCTGGGATATCTGGTCTAATCCTACAATGTATCTGACTGGCATGAATGTAGAATTACTTTCAATAAAGATTTTATTTCAAGCTTGGATGATTTCCCCAAAAACATCTTGTCACTGAGGCAAAGTATATCATGGAATATCTGATTTCCCCACCCCCCCACTACAAGTCAGCTTTTGAGGGGGAAATATACACATTTCAACTCAAGTACTCCACTCAAGTCAATTCACTGTAAAAGATCACATCTTAACATATCTAGACTGATTAAAGATTTGCTATGTTAAAGAAATCAGAGAGCTGTCAAAGAAAGCTTACCCTAAGTCTGCAAATGTAAAAAATACATAACACATTCGCTCATCTACAATTTGCACTCTCCCTGTAGTAGCCCCCAATCCCAGAGCAGCCAAGACAGATGACTCCACAGGCTAACACACAGCTTCTAGAATATTTGTCTTTTTGCAAGTAAGGAACATTTAAAGGTCACATCTTCCAATAAGTAGGAGATTGTTTCCAGGCTATATGAGAAATATGAATGCCCTGGTCATGATCACACTAAAATGATCTTCAGTTCTCTATTTATCCTTCTCTGTCTGTCTCCTGTTCTCTTCCCTCATAATTCCAAATTAAGTGTTCAAGAGAGAGGAGCAGTACAGTAGCAGTACATTACTCTATCATGAATTCACTGAAATGTTTCATTTCGTGCTTGCTTACATTATTTCAGCCTTGGTGTCACTTTGTTTAATTTATGCTTGGCTCATATAATCTTAAAAATACCTTCTGCTACCTACAGAGTTTCACCCCTTGCTAAAAGCACACAAATCACATGGTTTAGTGCTAATGGGATAGGAATAGCTATTTTAATATTTAATAATCATGGCACATTACATTTAAACAATGTTTTAAATTCAAATTCCCTCTTATCTCTATTACTATATTTTAAGACTAACCTATAATATTATGATAAGACTCAAGTGCAAGAATGGAAACTTAGCATGGATAAAACTCAGGAGGCACAGAAAGGTCTAGATTGGAGTTTTTGGCTTTTTTACTAATTGGCTGTGTGACCTTAGGACAGGTCATTTTACCAAGAAGTCTTTAAAGTCAGCTGCACACCAGATTTGCCTGTGAAGCTGTTTAGAAACTCACCTGCGTCTCCACCCTGGACCACTAAATCAGAATCTCTGTGTGAGCCCTTCGTGTTGTTAAAGGCTCTAGCCAGAATGGAAAACCAGAGTACTAACCTCCTTTTCTGTGTTTATACAATAACAGCTGACAGAAGTAAACGTAATCGTGTATAATAAAAATCAGTGTTTCTATAATTTACAAAGGGTTTTGCACACATTTTTTACGTAACCTTCAAAACAACCCATGAGGTCAGTTCATCATTAATTTCACTTTTCAGAGAACCTCAGAGAAAAAGAACTTATGATTCTAAGATTCCAGATTGCAGGTTTTCCCTAGAGCAATGGTTTTGATAGAATGACATGATAGGATGACACACAGTTTTTATCGAACTCGTGCTTCACTATATGCCAGTTGTAAGATTGTCTATGGTTGAGTCCCTGCCATTGGTATGGCTTTGAATGCACTGCCACAGATGGTATTTACTAGTACATGCAGTGAGGACTAAGACTCTGCTCTAGAATGACCAGAATGCATTCAAGAATACAAAGTGCTATACATGAAGCATGATGGTTTTATCTAAGTTCTGTTGATGATAAAACATGAATTTGGAATAGAATGGAATGACTCATGAACACAGAGCTAGACACAGGACTAGATTTCAGGTCTCCTCTTCACAAGCCAGTTCTCCTACTAGAGAGTTTCTGATTCCCCAGAGCTCATGGCTACCATTGCAGGTTGGATGTAACATGGCACCAGTTATCTATAACCTCCAACACAAGGAGGGGTGGAGCAGGATGAGTAAGAAAGAGAAGTCATTCCAGTCATCCGCTGACAGGCACCTAGGCTGTTTCCAAATCTTAGCTATTGTAAATTGTGCTGCTATGAACATAGGGGTGCATATATCCTTTCTGATTGGTGTTTCTGGTTTCTTAGGATATATTCCTAAAAGTGGGATTACTGGGTCAAATGGGAGTTCCATTTTCAGTTTTTTGAGGAAACTCCATACTGTTCTCCACAGTGGCTGCACCAGTCTGCATTCCCACCAGCAGTGCACGAGGGTTCCTTTTTCTCCGCATCCTCGCCAACATTTGTCGTTTGTTGATTTGTTGATGATAGCCATTCTGACAGGTGTGAGATGGTATCGAATTGTCGTTTTGATTTGCATCTCTCAGATAATTAGTGACTTTGAGCATGTTTTCATGTGTCTCTTGGCCTTCCTTCTGTCTTCTTTCGAAAAGATTCTATTTAGGTACATCTACACAATGGAATACTATGCTGCCATAAAAAAGAAGGAATTACTACCATTTGTAGGCACCTGGATGGAATTAGAGAACATTATGCTAAGTGAAATAAGCCAGTCAATGAAAGAAAAATACCACATGATCTCACTCATTTGGGGATAATGAAAAACATTATAAACTGATGAACAAAAAGATAGTTACAGAGGCAGTAAAGCATCAAACAGACTGTCTAATTACAGCGGTAAGGTTAGGGAGAGGTGGGGGAAATAAGAGATCAACTGAAGGACTTGTATGCATGTATATAAGAGTAACCAACGGATGCAAAACATTGGGGGGTGAGGGCATGTATGGGAGTTGGGGGGGGCGGGCAATGGTAAGATATGTACACATATAATACCTTAATAAAAATTTGAAAAAAAAAAAAAAAAAGAAAGAGAAGTCAAACTATGATGTGGGGCCAACACTGGTTGGCCAGCCCACAGGAGCTCCGGAGCATCTATGTGCCATCAGAGTTTTGCACACATTTTTTACGTAACCTTCAAAACAACCCATGAGGTCAGTTCATCATTAATTTCACTTTTCAGAGAACCTCAGAGAAAAAGAACTTATGATTCTAAGATTCCAGATTGCAGGTTGTCTCTAAATGGACCAAAAGGACTCGGCCTGTCTGCACCCACAGTGATCAGTCATTGGCCATGGGCTGTTTCCGAGACTGTTTGGGTGAGGCTCCGCTCGGCTGAGGCAAACCTTGCAGGGCTGACTGCTGGGCCGACTGCTGACTGACACTGCAGTTGGGTGTTCTTCCTTGAAGAGACATCTGAGCAGAACAGGTAGTGTCCACTACCTTACACCATTTGTGCCACTCTAATCCATTCTTTATGTATGCTTGAGGAACCTCTCCTCCGGGACTGCGGGAGGCCCCACTTCCCAAGGAAGCCTTTGAAGAGGAAGCTTTAATAGGACAGATTCAAGTCCTGCAGCTGAATCTTGGCCTGAACCCAGTGCTGACACTCATCATCTCCCTTCTCCACTGTCCATTTTAAGGAATCTCAGTAATCGCCTCTGCTGGTCATGGTGGCTGACCCAACGCAGTGACTCGCAACTCCATCCCTGAGGCATCCATGCTCCTAATCACTGTGTCTTCTCAGACAAGGATTTCTGCCCTACCCATTAAACAGAGAAATTGGGTAACAGAGGACTTGGAAGCCCCATGTGGATCATCTAGATACTACAGATATTATTCCCTATCCTCACCGTGTAACAGCAACCCTACCTCCTCCACCTGATCAGGGTAATGACCTCTGACTAGATGGTCACTCCTTTCCTTGCTTGCTGATCCCTGGACCCAAGAAGCTCTAAGTGCCCAGGAAGCAGCAGTAGTTGATAAAACAATGACTAGGTGAATTATTCTAACACAGGATACCAGCTGAGTAGCATCCTTCTTGGCTGCCTATTTATTTTGCTCCTGGGGGATGCCATGTTCTATTAACCATCTTCATTGCTCCCTGTGAGTCAAGTCCTCTTGGCTGTCCCTCTGTCCCTGCTGCCTGTTATTATAATTGCATCTACCTGACATTATATCTAATGCTATCTGTAAGCTCGGTTCTATAATGGGCTTTTCTACAGCCAACCCTGATTTATAGGGTAAAGGCCCTGTAATTTCAAACAACATTTTTTGTGGAGTATAAATGGTGCTTAGCAATAGCTCTTCAATCTCACTGACCTTGTAGTTACTATCCACAACCTCCTGCCATTATTTTTAAATGCCTAATATATTACATACTACTAGTCTCCCCTCCATGGATATACCATCCCAATTTAGCACCAATGAGAGTTTTAACACTTGGACTACCACCCTGTGCCAAGACCTGACTGTACTTGCCTGTCACGGCTGACAGACCCCTCATTTCCAACCAGTCAGCAAGTGACCAGCTCTAAATCCACATTTGTGCTGGCTTTCATGGGCCAATTCTGAAACCAATAATCACAGGTTAAGTTCTGAAACAGAGTTTGGCATGCAGGGTACTTATTAAGGATCAACCCTTATGGAAGGGAGGGGGTGAGAGCAGGATTGGTAGAGGAAGAAATTGAACTTTGATGTAGATCCAACTTACCCTCAGCCAACCACATGGGGAGCTCTGGAGTACACGCAGCCCATTGTCCCACAGTCAGTGCCCTTGGGCAAGGTGGCTCACTGCAATTGAGGCAAACCTTGAAGAAGAAGACAGCTGGAGTCCATTGGCTAACCTCACTCCCACAGATAGGCAGGAAGTCCTTCCTTGAAAGAAAGTTTGAGTGGTCCATCTCTGTGAGCAAAACAGCCACCATCAATACCAAATTATTAAATATAAGATTGGCCCCTTAGCAGCCTGGAGACTAGGAGAGACCCTTTTATAAAACCCAAGGTAGAGCTTGATAATGGTCCCTAGAAATGATACATTTAATCCTGCCCATAGAATTTTTTACAAAAGGTGAATAGAGATGTGTGTGCTGGACAATGGAATCATGAGTTAGACCAGTGGTCAGCAAACTGCGGCTCGCGAGCCATTTGCCGACCACTGATAGACCAACATCCATATGTATAAGGACGTATGCAGAAACTGTCACACTTTATTTCTCCACCTCAGTAGAGATTATAAACTTATATGTATAATAGCAAAATAAATAGTTTCTATCTTTGAGGCAAGTGTTGCATACTTTTTTTTATATCCTCACCCGGGGACATGCAGAGAGAGAGAACGGGGCGGGGGGAGGGCAGAGAGAAGAGGAACATCATTGTGAGAGAATAACATCAATCATTGCCTTCCATATGTGCCCTGACTAGGGTTCAAACCTGCAAACCAGATATGTGCCCTTACCTGGAATCAAACTGGCAAGCTTTCATTGTTCAGGCTCACACTCAACCAACTGAGCCATTCTGGCTGGGCGAATTTCAAAGGATCTGGATTTCTGCAGATACACTGAGCATTTTACCTAAAATAGAATTTGATAGTCATATTTTAGATGACCAAGAAAAATGGTATCATTTTCTTTAACTTCAACCATCTATAGTATAAAGCAGATAAAAATTACATCCTATTCTAAACTCCTCTCACTAGTTTTGTTCGAATTGGGTACATGTTGGAAACTCATTGTCAGATAGTACATGGGAAAGGCACCCTGCATGGTTATAGGCCCCTAAAAGCTCTCAAGAAACATCAGCTCTCTTCACCTCTGCCTTCCTGTTCTTATTATCTCAGAGCAGGTCTGAAACTCAGGTGTGCAAGAAGCATAATTATTGCGCCATAATAAAAATGAATTTCTCTGTTAAGGCCCACTCACCTAAATGATTTCAGTCTAGTCAATTCAGAGTGTCTTGTGGACATTTTCCTGGCCTGTTTCTAGTTCTGAAGAGCTACATACAGCTTAAGCATTTGGTGGGACAGCAAGAGCATCCATTTCCAGTATTTCAATAAATATTTATTGAGCACCTAGTACTATGAGCCAAACACTAATCTTCATCTAGGGATACTGCACTAAACAAAAATAAATAAAGTCCTGGTGCTTAAGATGTTTACATTCTACTGAAGAAAGTTAATAAAGCAGATGAGTAGGGTAGAAAGTATCTGGCTCATGTCACCTGTTCAAGCTGGTCTTCATTCCCTCTGGTTTTCTGTCATCCCCAACTTCCAATCCCAAGTCTGAGTTTCAGTCTCTGTTCTGGAAGAACTCTGTAAAGCTATCTTAACGCCACCTTTGCCTCGATAAACCATGTGGTAGTTTTTATTTAACTATTCTGATATATTGGACATAGTAATTCTGAAGTCTTGCAATATCCCTAGGTTTTCCCCAAGGAAAAGAATATGGATCTGTCTAATCTCAGAATCCTCAACCTTCTAACAGCCTGTATCCCAGGGAAGAGGGATAGGAAGGCCTCGGGACTCAGCACTTCTGTGGGACCTCAGCTCTCTTCTCCCTACCTCTCCAGGAAATCTTTATTTTGTCTGGCAGCAGGGTAGCCTGGCTCTTCACCTACCTTCCATCTATTTTTTAGGTCAGAGCTGCAACTCTGACTTCTTGGACACTTAAGTTTTTGAAACTCAAAGGTACTGTTCTTTTCAATTCAAATGTCCTCATTTGCAAAGTACAAAATACTTTCTCTGCTTTTCTGCTCTACTATATCCACTGAGGTAAAAAAAAAAAAAATGCTGCTGACTGAATCTTGGGGAAAGGCAAGAAGCACAAGAGTACAAGGAAGGGTAGGGAAGAAACCTCAGCAAATATACATTATTCCACATCATCTCAAATGATAGTTTGACTTTCTCAAAATGTGTACTCTTTCATCTTTAATCTGGGAGCCCAAATGACATTTTAAATGTCATTTCACTTCCATCCAACACAGGAATCTTAGACATTTCTGAATGCCTCCTGATGAGAAACTCATGGCCTTTTTATGTATAAAATATTTCATAACCTTGATGGATGCTCCCTGTATTTTTCTAGTGTACATGTGGAAAAATCTATAGCAACCAAGTATTAGTAGTAGTGATATACAAGTGATGAGATTATGAGGGACTTTCATTTTCCTTTTTTATTTGTCTGCATTTCCTAAACTTTCTATAATAAATATGAATCCTTTGTAGCAGCCTAGTCTATTTTCAACACAAAATCCTTGATAAGGAGGTGAATTAGGTCTCTGGGCTAATTCTAGGAACTGGATTTATGAGAGCACAGTTGACTTTTTCTTCCATATCATGTTTTTGTTTTGTTGTTGTTGTTTACTTTGCTTTCAGTCATCATGGCTTCCCTAACTATTCTTTCTTCCAAGTCAAACTCCTTGGGTCCCTTTGCTCCACTACTGAAGAGCACATCACTCCACTGGGTGCATTCACTTGGAGGCTCTCCTGTTACACAGAGTCTCAGTCTCTCTCTCTCTCTCTCTCTCTCTCTCTCTCTCTCTCTCTCTCTCTCTCTCTTGTTAATCCTCAACCCAGGACATTTCCCCATTGATTTTTAGAGAGAATGGAAGTGAGAGGGAGAGACACAGAGAAAGAAAGATCAATGTCAGAGAGATACATCAATTGATTGTCTTCTGCACACACACTACCAGGGCTGGGGATCCAGCCAAGCAGCCTCTTTTTTTTTTTTTTTTTAATATATTTTATTGATTTTTTACAGAGAGGAAGGGAGAGGGATAGAGAGTTAGAAACATCGATGAGAGAGAAACATCGATCAGCTGCCTCCTGCACCCCCCTACTGGGGACGTGCCCGCAACCAAGGTACATGCCCCTGACCGGAATCGAACCTAGGACCCTTCAGTCTGCAGGCTGACGCTCTATCCACTGAGCCAAACCGGTTTCGGCCAAGCAGTCTCTCTTAATGTCAAATCACTGTAAGAAGTATCAGAAAATAAAATTAAGCATGGACAATTGAATGACAATACCCAAATTGCAACTGATTCTCTTTTACCTATTTGGGAATCTTTTAAACGAAAAGACAATTTTCAAGTAGCTGCTGAAGATTTGATGTAGATGCCCTTAGTAGGAAGTGAAATAGCTGTTCTCTTCACTTATGAGAAAAGGGAAAATAAAAGAGAGGTTGATGAATTCTGACTTTCCATATCGATAGTGTTCCTTTTAGATTTATCTAACACCATCAGGCAAATATTTAAGTTCTATATTTTCTACTAATCTATAACAATAAAAGCGTAATATGCTAATTAGACCAGACAAAGTTGGGGCTGCCAGGGCCCAGCCTCTTGCACGAATTTCATGCATTGGGCCTCTAGTATCTTATAATTAGGTGCCTTATTCTACTTGGCCTAATTAATGCTAATCCATGCACAACCCCCAATATTCTGTATCAAATGGCACATTCCAGTTTTTTAACTGCCCTATTGAACAAATTTTGGGTAGAGAATAATGACAGTTTTATAATTTTTCCTTTCTACTCCCAATATATAATATATTTTCTAACCTCTCTCCTCTAAATAGAGGGAGTGCCCTCCCAATTGATATTATCAGTAGTACTGGTAGATCAGCAGAGCTCAGGGAATAAAATCCAAAACTCTTTTTCCTGCTGACATGGTCAAATGTGGATGGCTTAAACTATGTCAAAACTTGGGAGAAGTCCTGATGGGTTTGGCTCAGTGGATACAGTGTCGGCCTGCAGACTGAAGGGTCCCAGGTTCGATTCCAGTCAAGGGCATGTACCTTGGTTGCAGGTACATCCCCAGTAGGGGGTGTGCAGGAGGCAGCTGATTGATGTTTCTCTCTCATTGATGTTTCTAACTCTCTACCCCTCTCCCTTCCTCTCTGTAAAAAATCAATAAAATATATTAAAAAAAAAAAAAAAAAAACTTGGGAGAAAATGCCTAAGGGAACCCATAGCTGAAATTCTCAGTCTATCTCACCAATAATGCAGTTCCAATCACAATGAGAAATAAATGCTTTCAGAAGTTTAAAGCACTGTGTGAATCTGGAGAAAGAGATAATACATTTAATTGAGTTTTTCTTCCACCTGAACACCCTTCTTACCTTTGTCAATATGTACGTCGATGTGAATTAGGTAATTAATGTATGTTACCTAAGACTGTTTGCTGTCTCTCTGACTTGCTTCCCTTCCAAGTCTTTCTCAAGTCTCACAATTAGAGAGCCGTTGATTTAAAGTGCAAAATTCTTTTTTTAATTAAATTTTATTTATTGTTTATTGTTTAAAGTATTACAAATAGTAGTACATATGTCTCCTTTTTCCCCCATTGACCTCCCCCCCAGCATCTCCCACTCCCTGGCACATGCCCTTACCCCTTAGTTATTTGACACACAAAAAAAATCTCTATCCCAGAGTAATCATGATCTTCATCTTAATCTAGGTGCTGTCATTTACTATGTGGCTTTGATCAAGTTATTCAATCTTTCTTTAGGCTTATTTTGTTCATCTGAAAAAATTCATCTGAAAATTTTCTTGCACACCTGAAAAAGAAAAAAAAAATAGTAGGAGGAATATTCCTAATATATATCAAAGTTACAGTGATTTAAACAGTGAGGTACTAGTTTAGAATACACACATAATTATCAACAGAATAGGATATATCTGGTGTGTGTGTCTGTAAGTGTAGAAAACTGCGTGAGAACGTGGCATCACAAATCAATGGAGCATGGGTCCTCTCTCAACAAATGTTATGGGGAGCTTAGCTAGCTTTTGGAGAAAATTAATTTAGATTGCCATCACATTTCACACAAAAAGATATATTTAAGATGAATCAGAGGATGTGAAAATGAAATCATTAAAGAAAAACTAGAAGAAAGCATTGATATTTACCTGATCTCTCTAAAAGAATGAATTCTATAATAACAAAAACAAAATAGAATTTCTCAAAGAAATAGTGCTAGATATGACCACATAAACATATAAATAAATAAAATTAAGAAACAAAAATAAATCCCTGGGAGAATGTAAGTACAACAAAAAGAATGAAATGCCATGCTTCTTAATACATAAAAATTCAAAAAACTACATGAGTAAGATATTCATTGTAGCATTGTCTGTAATAGCAAAGAATTAGAAGCAACGAAAAAGTCCACCAGCAAGACAATGGTTAAATACATTAAGGTATTTCCATACTACAAAATGTAACAACTTTTTTTAAAGGATGAGGTATTTTTATATGTACGGACTTGGAAAAATGCCCACAATGTATATTTAAAGGGGAAGTAGCATTTAATGTACTTTTTATCTCAATTTTCAGAAGGAAAAAAAATACATAAGAAGATAGGTAGATGAATAGATAGATAGGGAAACAACCAGAAGTCACACCCATCTGTTAATTACAGTTAACATGAAGGAGTTTTAATGGGAAATGAGAGGAGTTTACTTTTTTACTCTACATACTCTTGATTGGTACATTTTTTCAAAGATTATATATTAGTTTTATCATCTATAATAATAAAAGCATAATATGCTAATTAGACCTGATGTCCTTCCAGAAGAAGCTGGGGCTGCGAGGGAAGCCCAGGTCCCGGGTACCAGAGGGAAGCTGGTGCCGGCAGCTGGGGGAAGGAAGGCCTATTCTTGCATGAATTTCGTGCATTGGGCCTCTAGTACAAAATAAATAAATGGATTAAACAAACAATCTGATACACGCCCAATTGGAAAGGGGCAGAGGGTATGAACAGCTAGCTATTCACAGAAGAGAAAATCTGCATGAATGCTTTTTTTTTTTTTTTGCTTTTTCCCCATTTCCTAACTTCAAATAATCCTAAAGCCAAAGAATGACAGACCATTTTTCCCCTATCAAATTAACAATTATTTTAAAAAGAATAATACCAAATGATAATAATGATAACAGGATCACATGGTCCTTGCAGTGCAGTGTGTTAACATATCTCGTGTTGTATTTTAAGAATAAAAGAGCCATAACTTAATGACCTAGCGCAAGTTCTCCGTGCAGTCCCGGCCCAGCAGCATCATCACCTGGGACGTGTGAGGAATGCAGATCCTCAAGTACCTCCCGGACTTGCTGAATCAGAATTCTGGGGACAGAGCCCAGCAATTGTGTTTCAACATGGCTTCCAGGTTATACTCATGAGCAGTGAAGTCTGGGCACCATTGATCTAGTTGTTACATTTCTACTGTTTTATCCTACCACAGGGTTTTTCAACAGCAGCACTACTGACATTTTGGGCTGGCTAGTCCTTTGTTGTAGGAGGCTGTCCCATGCATCGTAGAATGCGAGCTGCATCCATTGCTTCTACCCACTGGATGACAGCAGCAACCCCCCACCCAGGCATGACAATCACAGATGTCTACAGCAATTGCCAAATTGCCCCTGGTTGGGAAACACTGTCTAGAGAAATGCTCCAAAATGTGGAGGAAGAGTAAATGGAAAGATTTTTTTTTTAATATATCAATTTCACTTATATTAAGAAGTCATAGGTGCAACCCATTAGGTCCCATATAAGATGAGTAGATAATAAATATTACATATACAAGATAAAAGTGAAAAAAACTCTTGATACAGAATTATATAGAAAGGATTTTTTTTAAATATGTTTGTAAATAAAGTCTTTATTTCTATATTTATAACACCTAAATCCTGGCAATGTCATTCTTCTGGACAAAACCTAAGAATGGATTCACATCGTCTTTAGAATTAAATCCCAAATCCATACCAAGGCCCATAAGTTCCCCCACAGCCTCTCCTACCTCCTTCGCCTCATTCCCCAGCCTCCAGCCATACTATCCTCCTCTCTGTTCCTAGATCCACCAAAGACAGTTTCACCACTGGGGCTTTCTGCCTACTCTTCCATGCTCTGAGTTCTCCTTCCCCTGGTGAGCAAGGAAGCAGGTCTCCACCCAAGTGTCCTTTCCTTAGGAAGGGCTCTGTGAGTGCCTAGCGCCTTCAGGGCTATATTATCTGCCACCAGCCAGGCCCCACCCAGGCGAAGTAAACAAGCATTTCTGGGAGGCATTTGAAGACATTACAATTTTTTTTTTAAGGGCCCTAGGGTCAGTGGAAGAATGGCTGCTTCTCTTTTTCTTAGTTTTTCTTGAAGTACTTCAGCGCCCAAAATCATATTACACAGAGTATTGTTTGTTGTCTGGGTTTCCCACTAGAGTATAAGCTTCCTATGGGCAGGGACTTTGTTTTATTCATTGCATTGTCACTGACACCCAGAACCGTGTCCAACACCTCATAGGTACTCAGTGAATAATGGTTACATTGAGTTACTGTGTTTACGGTTACTGGTGAATTTTTTCTTTATTATACTTTTCTAACCTTTTTAAATTTTTTTGAGCCCTAGCCAGTTGGTTGGAGTGTCATATGTACACCAAAAAGTGGCAGGTTTGATTCCTGGTCAGGGCATATGCTTAGGTTGCAGGGGATATGGTTTGCATGAATTCTCCCCAAAGTAGCTATAGCATATATGGGCAGCATCCAATCCATGTTTCTCTCTCTCTCTCTCTCTCTCTCTCTCTCTCTCTCTCTCTCTCTCTCCCCCCACCCCTCCTCTCCATCTCTCTAAAATCAATTTAAAAATTTTCTTGATTTGAATGTAATCAAAAACAGAAATTAAAGTTGACTTTTAAATCCGTCTTTCTTTCAAAATTGTGAAATAGTTGAAGCATAGTGATTAGCACATAATAGATATTCAACAAATAATAATAACTCTTAGTGTTTCTTTATGATATTATTTAAGGGATTTGGCTGTAATAACCCACTTTATGAATGGTTGTTGTCACATTATAGAATACATATTCCAATTGGAAATAAGTCATTTTGAAATTCATAGGCTATTCATTCTTATCACTTTATCATTCCTTCTATCTTATTAGATATTCAGAATTTTGCTTTAAAAGATACTTTAGAAGCTCCCTATAATGTCTGATCAATAAAAATATGAAACAAGTGAATAATTAAAAATGTTCAATCTTCTACATTAAAATCTGTGCAAAGAGAGAGGGTACTTAATAAATATAAAGAATAAGGCATGTCAGCTATGAATATGCAATTGCCATATAAAGCTCCTTTTCCATAATGTGCTTTGAGGGAATTATATATACTTGGCTTTAAAGATTATTGAAAAGCAAAAATGTACAAATATAGCAATAATTCCTGTTTCAGAAGATAGTTGTTCATTTGTTTAGAAAATTAATAATAATAATAAGACATTTAGATCTAAATGGAAAGACTTTACAATTAATTTAAAGCATTTTATTTAAAAATTAGCATATACCAAGGGCTGAATTACCAATGAATGACCACCTTGAAACACGTGTTCAATGTGAAATCATTGGTGAATGCACTCTTCTCCTTTGACAATATTTGAACATTTTTCTGACATAAAGCCATAACTTTAAGGGAGAAAGTGGAATTCCTGCTAATGCATATATATATATATATATATATATATATATATATATATATATATATGTATATATGTATCTCCAGTGTACACAGCGGTATAGTTTGTGTAAATGAGGATAAGCAAGCATATGGTTAGCATGAATTCCCCCCAAAGTAGCTATAGCACATAGGAAAAATAAGTTGAGCACATTGAAAATTAATTTTATTTTTAACAGCCTTTTTTACTTAAATGGTCAATGTCACAATTAACATTTCACTTACAGTGGCTAGTGACCTGATGGTATGAGTACATTTACCACCACATTTTCCCCATTCAAGTTAAAGCACCTTCAAGTCATGTGTATTGGACAATCCCAGCGTTGCAGAGAAAGGGAAGGGAGCACTTTTAATACACTTCCAACAACTTGAGAGTTGTCCTGCAGGCAATTATGTGGCTTTCAACTTCCTTTGCAAGTCATTAATGGTAAAAGCAAAGCACAAACTTAAGAGGAAGTTTGCTTCCATATATCTGTTTAGAGGTGGACTATTATTAAATGCTTTGGTCTTCTTAATTCAGCATTAATTCTGAGTTTTCTAGTAAAGCTCTCTTTCAGTTTGAGTCATTTGGCTGTAATTTTAAGCAACCAAGAAATTTCTTTGAGTTAGCAATTCAGCTCACTCTTGGAAAAACTTACCCAGCATAAGGCTGCGAGGATTTTTTTGTCTGGGGTCCAACATCTGTAGCACTGGATTATAGATTGTTTCTAAAATAATCTTAAATTGATGGATCATTGCTCCTTCCATTTGGACTCTGCAAAAAGTAGCTCTGGCATTTCCTCTCCTTTTTATGCTGTAAACTGCATATCATCCTTTTAAGCTCTTGCCAGAAAAATGAATTCTTACCCACTTCAAGATTTTATAAACTTGAATTTTACTTAGCGGTATAAGAAGTCCTTTTACAATTAATATATATCAAGTGCTATTTCATGAACAAATTCATAAAATCATAATTATTTTTGTCAGGCTATTTTAAACTAAACAGTATTAATAAATAGCCCTTTTCAAGAGTTGCACTTCGGGGTCTTT
Organism: Plecotus auritus; assembly: GCF_963455305.1. NCBI lineage: Eukaryota > Metazoa > Chordata > Mammalia > Chiroptera > Vespertilionidae > Plecotus > Plecotus auritus. The sequence continues at coordinate 73,150,847 of NC_137776.1, read as the reverse complement.
TTCCTATTAGTCAAGTGTTCACAGGCACTAAACTTTGAGCTCTTCATGTTGTTTAGAATCAGGTATCTTTGCTCTAAGGATATCTTAGGAGTTAATTAATGGTAAGTAAACAAACATGTAGAAGAATTTCCAAATATTGATCTAAAGTCCAACTGTTTGTGCACCTTCTTACCCATCCATCAATTCACTGAATTTCACTATATGTTCATCTCTCAGCCATGTCTTTGCCCTCACTTTTCTCCCTCAAATGTGTTCTTTTGCTTCTTGGATTTTTGTTTTTTTATTTTTGTTTTGTTTTGTTTTTTTGTCACAGTAGGGGAGTGTCTTTTAGTTCTTTGCTGAAATCAGGTTAAATTGCAGCTAAAAATTTATAACACTGTCATGAAGTCTAAGGCCTAATGAAATCTAAGCCCTGCCAGGGGGCTGGAACTCTCCAGAGAGCGCCAGAGTCTGACCTCTTTGAGTTAGCTACTCCATAGTTCTGAAGCCAGGGTGCCATAGGAGAGGGTAAAATCCATAGTCTTTTCAGACTTATTTAATAGGCCCTTAGCAAAGCAACTAGAGCAACATTTTTTATATGTCTCCTCCTTGTCACTCAGGAGAATCTACAACATTCAAGCAAGTTAGGGAACACAGGAGTCACACAAAGGTAAACAAAGATACTTTCTGCAGGACTTGTCAGAACCTTTATTATGCAGTATGAATTTTTAAGAAAAAGGAAAAATAGCACACAGCTTCCTTTAAACTTATTTTACTCAGGAGTGCTATTTTTATGAAATCTATCACAGAAATGGTGTTTTGCAGAACTCACTTTCATGAAAGCTGTCCTGGAGGTATTGCCAAACCCCTAGTATTTGGTTTCTAAATCAGACTCCCCCCACCTCCAATAATACAACCCAACTTTATTTTAAGCGACTGGAAATACAACTTACTCTATTTGACAGTTTTCCATCTTAGATACTAAGTTGAATTTATTTTTGTCATGCAGTGCTTTTATTTCTTTCAGTAGCCTCTGTTTCTTCTCTACATATGTTTTACCAGTAGAAATCTTTAGAAATAATGGTGCTTGCAGTGCTAAGCTGATCCCACAATGAGAATAAAATTATGATATCCATTGATGTGAGACCAAAAAAAAAAAAAAATACACCCAAAACTAAGGTTTAAATAATTTTTTAGGTTAGTATTCCACTTACTTTTTGAAACAGTGGTTGACTTCCTATGTGGTCCTAAATCAACCACTTAACTATTTAAGAGTCTATTGAGGTAGAAAGTAGTTAAGTTCACAGTTGAATAATGAAGTTTATAATAATAGCATTAATATGTTTTCCTAGTCATCCCCCATGTCTATTTCCATTGTCTATTAGAAAGGGAATATAATCTAATTTAAATGTTAATATGAGAATATATACTGTATATTGCCTACTACATGAATCATATAGTTTAATAGTTGGTAACTTCCTCCCCAAATTAGTTTTCACAATTAGTATCTTTTCTAACCTAAAGATTGATTAATTTCTCATTACACCAACTACTAGTTAGTTGATATTTATATATTATACACCCACAAGCAAGCACACATTTTGTAACAGTGAATAAGCAAGATAGCTTATATTTTACACAATACACATCCACAATTTCTTATTTTTTTTCTTAAATACATTTGATTTTTCTAAGAGTTATTACAAGTAACTTGATTTTCCCACCTTAGGAAACAATTCCAACCTAAGAAAGTTTAACCTTCAGTAATGCAAATATAACAAAAATACAAAACTATATGTTATGTAGTAAACTCTACTTATAACAACGTTATTTTAAAGCATTTAGAAGTTAAGCTGGTTTTATTAAAATCGATTAAGTTTGCAGAGAAATGGACACAAATGATACAGGTTTGAGATGGAATGATTGTTCCATGTATACACGTGCATAAAAGCACAAAGTGAACATTTGTCCACAGAAATCTTAGGAAACTGACACACTGGCAGAAACCCACTGCGGGAATTATCTTCCATGACCTGCCAGCCAAGATAGAGAAACCTTTTCCCAAGGCGGGTGTGACATGCAGCTCTAGCCTCCTACTGGCCATCCTAGTTAAACTCGATTTTGGTTTCCTCCTCTAGCTTTGGCCAGACCTTTGCTGAGAAGGAAAAAAACATAAATATCTCTGGAGAAATTGAAAAATGTCTAATCCCATTTCAGCCTTTTTTCTCTCCCCCAGTGACTTGTGTCTCACATGCTGCATCTTTCTGGTATGCTCCAGAGAGCTAAATCATCTCTTTCCGCCTCCATTCACCCAAGTTCCTCCAGATGCCACGGACTCTCCCTGCTTCTACGCCCATAAACTTCCTCACGGCCACAACTGCCCCTCCAACAATGAGCTCTTGGACCTCCCTTGATTTCTAACCTCACCCTTGTGAGTTTGGAGCAATCTGTCTCCCAGCTATCCCAAATCTCACTGTTCCTGCTGCCAACCTACATTATAGCCATTATTTAGTAGAAAATATATCTTTAGTCCTCAATCTATCCTTATGTTGTCCCTTTCCCCTGGACTCTGGGTCCCAACGTTCTTCTACCCAGTTGGCCAAGATGCTTTATATCAGTCATTCACCTTCAAACTACTAACACCCTCTTGCTTTTGATTTACCTTCTCCATGCCCTTTGACCTCTGAGCCCTGTCTTTGCTAAATAAATCTCATCAACTTTGACCTTTCTACCAAAGAGCAATGTTGTTAAAGCAACTTTTACCTAATTAATTGATTTATTAGTTATGTTATCTCTCTCCATATTTACCTTTAACAATTTGTGTGTGTGAGTGTGTGTGTGTATGTTGTGGTGTGTGTGTGTGTGTGTGTGTGTGTGTGGTGGAGTCACTGAAGGAATTGGTATCATAAAATGGTATTACTTTATAACCAAAAGAGAAAACCTGTTTTTCTTCACCGTGAATCTTACTAATAACTTGTATAATAAAGAGGTCTGGGAGAGGCTTAAGCGAGTTCTTAAATCAAGGTGAATATGTGTGTTAAAGGGAAGCAAAGGACCACTCCATTTGTCCCTACTTCAAGGTAGGAGGATGTTAAAATCATTCTACTGTACTGACTTTTGGTAAATGTAGTAGCAATGTGGCATATTTTCTTTTTGTAATTTATCTTTATAGTTGAAAGTATTACAGATGTCCCTTTCTTTCCCCCCGATTGGTCCCCTCCTCCCCATTCCAGCCCCATCCCCAGGCCTTCACCACACTATTGTCTGTGTCTATAGGTTATGCATATATGCATGTAAATTATTTGGTTAATCTCTTCCCCCTTCCCTTCCCTCTGAGACAACAAGGATGGACCTGGAGAGTATTATGCTAAGTGAAATAAACCAGTCAGAGAAAGACAAATATGACATGATCTCACTTATATGTAGCATAGTTTCTTATACTCCAAAGGAAACTTTAAACTTGAAGTCTCTTATAATTCACTATACAATAAAAATATGTCAATCTCTTCCAGATATGTAGCCATGGCCAATAGTACTCACAAGTACAAATACTCTCCATTTAAAAAAAAGGAGGCAAGATGTTTTGAATACTCAGTCCAAACTTAAGGGTCAAATTGCCCACAGTAAATCTGTTGTAACCAACCTGTCCATCACAATACTATAGTGAAGAATAAAACTTCAGACCCTCTTATGGAATTATCTAATAATCCATGTGGAGGTTGGCAAAGTGAAAAATCAGCCCGTTTATTAAGCATAGGCATCATTAGCACCACACCACGGCGATGAAGATTCCACATGCACTGGAACCAGGCTACCTGGATTTGAACCTCAGGTCCCTGTGACATCAGACACTTGACCACTCTTGGCCTCATTCGTAAAATGGGCTTAATAATACAAGCTACCTCATGGGATTGCTGTGAGGATTAAATGAGATAATAAAATAGCTTAGAATAATACTTGGTTATTATTGATATTGACCAGGTCAAGGACATTTGTTCACCATGATCTTGTGCTATGGGGAGTCACAAATGGATAGCTTTGGTCCTTCTCAATCTTTCTCAGGAGAGAGAAGGCATAGCCTTTAGGTCACAGAAGTGGTACCTTAGAGATTTAGGTTTGTGAACGGATGGAAATCGAGGAAGGCTTCCTGCCTTCTCTGACTGGGGGCTCTGTAGGCCCACTGACTATAAACCCTTCAAAGGCTGAATCCTATTAAATCTCAACAGTAATTTTTGCTGTCTAATTTATTCACATGTTTATTTCACAAACATTCATAGAGCACCCACAATGGCTAGGTACCAAGGGGATAAAAAGTTGTACATGGCAATGAATTCTTCCACCAAAAGTCATCAGTTCTGCTTCCATACAGTAAAGCGTAAAGAGTAGAAGATAAAATAGTTGTGGTTGACATAGTTTTTCTACAAATTGAAAACATTTTGCTTATGTTGCATTCCCTGTTTTACCAAAGCCAGTCGGCACCCTTACTTTTTCCTTCTTTAAACTGAAATTTAATTAAAAAAAAAAAGAAAGAATTCAAAAACACTGAATTTTATCATTCAAAAGTAGCTACAATTTTACTTCAAACTCCAATGGATTTTTTTTCTCTCTTTTCTTCTCTCTCTCTTCACAGGATAGTGGCCAAAGCCTCCAAGAACCTCATGTCCACCCAGAGCTTAGGGATTGTATTTGGACCCACCCTTCTGCGAGCTGAGAATGAGGCAGGGAACATGGCGATACACATGGTCTACCAGAACCAGATAGCTGAGCTCATGCTGAGCGAGTACAAGAAGATCTTCGGCTCAGAGGAAGACTGACAGACAAGACAAGTTACTGAATATGTTCACATCTGTCTCGATGCCTAATATTTTTACATTTCTGTAAACATATTTCTGAAATATTTTTTTCCTTTCAAGCAACAGATGCCTCATTTTGTGAAAACTTAATGATGATTTTGTGTTTAAGTTCCAAACATTTGAATAAAATAGTTGACAATATTTGCCTATATGTGTTCTGCATTAACCCCTTCAGTGCTCTTATAGAGAGTATAACACATATCCAAATAAATCATTTTAATGCTGCTCCCAGGCATTGGGTGTGTGGTTTTGTATGCGTAGATATGTGAGTGAGTGAGTGAGTGAGTGAGGTTGAGAGTATATACACACACCGGTGACCCTTCTCCTTACCTGGCTGCCTCATGCATGCTCTCAGAATCCTACTTATATGTGAGAAGAACCAAAAAATGAGGGGAGGCAGAAATTAATAATTTTAAATAGAACAAAGGAGGTCAAGTTCGTAAAGAAAATAGACATATTGCATCTCTCAAGAACATTTTTGTATGTGTAAATGTAGTCTGATTATCCTTGGTGCTATGTAGTGGGATGTAAGTATAAGTTCTTGTTGAACGGGATTTTTTTCTGAAGAAAAATGACAGTTCAAACCATTTGCCATTGGATATGCCCTTTATATATACTATTTGCAGTCCCATAAACATACTGTCTTATAAATTAGAGGCAAAATTAGTGCCCTGCAATTTTGGTCTTTATATTATACAGAAATTGCATGACTGCTCATTTTTAATGTTAGCATCCATTTTGAAGCTTCATCAAACTGTATATCCTCCTTTTCCCTGGCTATGTCATTTTATGTAGGATTTTTATTATGCTTCTGAGAATGCTTTATTGGTGAATTACATTAAATCAATCTTAGAAAAAAACTTTTTTAGAAGGCATTTTTTTCAAATGCCCTAAGGATTACTTGACTAGACTTGGATTGCTTTCTCCATTTGATGGTTAGTTTCCCTTGTCGTTGATAAACAAAAGAGTAACTGTCTAGAATGTAGCAAACATTGTTTTCTTTTGAAAAGTATGTTCTAGCTGAACACATCTCAGACCCAGCTTTGTGAATATAGTCTGCGGATAAAAATGTAGACTTATGTTTGACAGCTTTTTAATCAAATTCAAACGGAATAAATAAAACTAATCCAGTGCGATAAAGAATAAGCCTAGTTATCGATTTGTTCATAAAATGGAAAATAAAGCATGTAAATAAAACGCGCGAAGCACGAACCAAGAGCAAACACTTATAGCAATAATGAGCTCAGAGACATAGGCTGCCTGCATGGATGGAGTATTCGGCAAAGACAGTCTGCTCAAGGGACAGCCGGAGGTGCAGGCGGCTCCAGCAGCCACAGAGCTGCCCGCGGAAGGAGAGACTTCCCCTGCCCTCTTGAATGTCTTCATTTTGGCAATGGCATGAGTGAGTCAGCTTGTGGCCAAGAACAGAGAAACAACCACAATAAATGCTAAAGCATGGCTTTATCAAGCGGGACGTATACACATACCACAAAGCCAAGGAAAATCACATGAGGCAGAACTCCTTAATCTAAAGTCACTGGTAACAGCCTGGCCAGTGTGCCTCAGTGGTTGAGCCTCAACCCATGAACCAGGAGGTCATGGTTTGATTCCTGGTCAGGGCACATTCCTGGGTTTCTGGCTCTATCCTTAGTAGGAGGCAGCCAATCAATGATTCTCTCTCATCATTGATCTCTATCTCTCTCTCTGTCTCTATCTCTATCTCCCTCTCCTTTCCTTCCTTTCTAAAATCAATAAAAACATATTTTAAAGTCATCGGTAACAGGGAGCTAACAGACCTGCCAGGTTTAAACTGTTCTTATATTTGAAGTTGTACTTATGTCTTTCAGAAAAAACATGGAGCCATGGAACAAGTTTCTGGCATTCTATTTCAAGTCCTCCTCATTTCCATGACAATCCATAGTCTCAATTATGTCTTCTACAAGACTTTAATTGCTTCTCTTTTCCAAAGGGGGAGGAGTAGGGTTAGGTCCCCAGAATTAAAATCTTATCCCTTCACGTGTCCATCTTCAAAGTCATTCTGGGAACATTAGCCAGAGGAAGCAGCACCAATAGCCAAAGAGAAGTGGCACTACCTGCTCTGAGCAGGGGCTCCCATCCCCTCATCTCCACAGCTTTCCAGATTTATAATCTTCAAACGCACCAGCTTCTTGATTTTCAATCTGATGGGATTTAGCCAGATTCAAACCCCAGCTGTGCCCTGTCCCTGCCTGCTAAGGGCCTTTAATCAGAGACTGTGCTTCCTCTCTGGGAAAAGACTATTCCACAGTGCTGAGCCAAAGTGCCCGTCACAGGGTCTGACATGTACACACTAAAGGCATAAAGAGGCTTAGACCAAAAGGTCATTAGATTCCATAACGTCTCAAGGACATTAACTGTTCCAAGTTTAAAAGCCAGGATTGTAGGTGTCATTGGTTAACTCACTAAGGTATGAGATTTTATAAAGCTGATCTATGTTCTCCATCCAAAAAACATGAGAAGCCAATGAGTATTTCTTCATCTTGTTTGAGCCAGGTGCAAGTCTAGGCACTACTGAACAAATATAAAATAAGGCAGATATTCCTACCCTCTGTACTTTCACAGTCCAGCAAGAGAAACAATCATCTAAGGATTAGTTACATGTCAATGCAATCAGGGACTACAGCCATCTTGGTAACCTTGTAGCCCCAGGACTCAACACTCATACATAGAGATGTTCAAAGAATATTGTTTGTCCAGTTTTATCGATTAAAACATATATTTGAATGAAGGAATGAGTAGAAGCTAGTCCAGAGATACTAACAAGCTCAGTGGTTGCAAAACAACAAATAACAAATTGTTCCTTGGATGTCAGGTGAGGGTCACTGGGAAAGTAAACCTTTCAATCTAATCCTGACCAGTGAATAAGATTAACCAGACAGAGGAAAATGTAGAAGACATACTAAGAAGCAGGAATGACATGAGCAGAATTGTGGAAGACCCACTGCCTCCAAGGGACAGTGAGAAGTTCTGTGAACAGAGGTTGTAGTGCAGGCCTGGCCATTTTGGAAGATGGAACTAAAGAAAAATGTTGGGGTCAGATATAGGTCATAATAAAATATTTAGATTTAATCCTGTAGGCAAAAGAAATCCAATGGAAGCTGTAAAATAAGAAAGCCATGGTGAAACTTTATTAGAAAGAGAATCTAAATTCACCAAAGGGCAGAAGAAACAAATTACTTTGAGGCCCCTGGCATTTTCTTGTATATGCGTTTGTATGTGTGTATGTATATACATGTGTGTACAAATACACAATTTCTAGGAATGAAATGATAAGCTTGTACTCTTAGAAGCATTTCTATATTGCGATGAGCAAGTATTTTAAGAAATTATTACCTTAAGGTAATGGAAGCACAAGTACAAACAGTCTCCCTGGAAAACCAAGCTAGTTAGTACATCCCATTTCAGCATGGACTTCTGTGGACTCACGCAGGACATGGGGGAGGGGGTGCCCCCCTCTTACACAGAAAGCTTCTTGGAGATGGTATGTATTTTGTCCTATATGTTGACAGTCTGACTACTTAGCATGTGCCATATGACAGGATCACCATGCCAGACCTAATAATTGAAAGCCATATGATGGTTCTCCCTATCCAATTAGAAAACAAAGGATCCAATTAAGAAAAATTAGAAAAGCAGTTAAAAGGGAACAATCACTTGCCAGTGTTACTGTCCTTATAGTTTAACACAGTTAGAAATTGACCTGCACTTCTCCTTTTCACTTTATTTTTGTGAATTATAAGTTAATCACCCTGTCAATTCCTAATTAAAAGGTCCTGAAAAGATTTTCATCCAAAAGAACTGTCACTAAGAATTCTGGGTCAAATTGCTCTATTGTCAAAAATAAAAAAATAACATCAAAATAATATCACTTCTCTCCTGGGAAAATGAAGTCTTAATATAAAACAACAAGACTTTCTTCAAACATAATAATCACACATTATTTCCTCAATTAAAAGGTTTCATCTTATCTTTAGAACGTAGATGGATATTTTTCTCAAATCAAGGTTTGCAAACTTAAATGCTTACTAGGGTCAAGCAGGTAACCTAGTGAGTCAAGAGGAGCAGGCATGAGGCATCATGAAGTGGAAGCAGCCGAGGAAGACTTAAGCTCACCCCTGGCCAAAAGAGTTTGCTTCCACTTGCTCCAGTGGATGTTGTGAGAATGTGGGCACAATTTGCCAGACCTTCAGATCTTTCATGGGAAGCCAGAAATTCAGAAACTTATGTGAAACCTGATTTTTAAGGGCACTTAATAAAACACATCTGAACAGGCTCAGCTTAAGCACCTTCATTTCTGTGAACTCAAGTGTTATACCTTCCATGTTGCAAAGCCTGGTCCCCAGCAAAGGGTAGAACGTGAGCAAATGGTGGAGATATGTGAATGAGTCAAAGCGATGTGTACAAGGGAACACCAGGAAGCACTTGCTGGTTATGTCCTGTACAAATTATCCACTTTGTCTGGGTGTCAGTTTTTTCCCGTCTATAATAATAGAATAATACTAGCCTTTTCTTGCCTCGTAGGACTATCTAGTGGAATTATGTGAAGAAAATTAAAACATGAAACTGTAAGTTGTTCCTGCTGGATATAGATGATAGACCTCAAGCTTACTGACTAACAATTAGCTTTACGATCTTCCAAATATGGTGAAAAGGGAGACTGGAATCAGACTCTAAAAATCCTCAAACACTGTTCCAAGAAGTTTCATATTAAGTTTATACTCAATCTTGAGACCCTAAAGGTTGTTTAGCAGGGGAGAGAGTTTATCAGAGCTGTAAAGATTCCCTAGGCAATTGTATGGAGTAGTGTTTGAAGCAAGGAGAAATTATAGGCACCATTGCCAGACAGAAGATTATTATACAGTTCTGTAAATGCAGACTTGAATTCAGAAAGTGACAATGGATATGGAAATGAACTTTATGAAGCATCACCCTACTGAACTTCTGAGCTTCATGCACCGCCTCTTAATAAAGACTACTAAGTGCAAAGGACCATTTGTTGTCACACAGAATTCCCACAGCAGGCCCATTTCCAGCTGAATGGCTGAATTGGGGTCGGGGTTGACTCTGTTACTCTGACAATAAGTTGGCATTTGTCAGTAACCATGTTAAAATATCTTGACAAAGTCATGCCCATGTCAGATGAATATGCATGCTACCACCTTCTGCTTCCAGGTGGTCATGAGGTCATTTCCATCGTACCCAGTTCTGATTTTTCCCTTCTTTCTCTTTGGGCAATACTACTCCTATAGCCACCCAGAAGAACACCAAAGTAAATTAGTCCTGGAAAGACCAATTTTGATTAACTAACATTTATTGAGTGCTTGTTATGTGCCAAGAACTGTATTTTATATGCATTGTTTTACTTAATCTTCACAACTCTGGGGAGGGAGGTATTATTATTATCCTTGATTTATACTTAAGGGAACTAAGGGGGGAGGGAATGATGGAATTACCCAAGTTCATGCAGTTAGTAATTGTCAGGTTAGTATTGGAAACTAAATAATATGGCTCCAAAACCCCTTGCCTTAACCACTATACCATCTGCTCACTGGTTTAGGAAATATAACAACTTAAATATTTATACTTCATACTAGTGGCCCGGTGCATGAAATTCATGCACATAAAAAGGGGATTAATTAGAGGAAATAATTTAATATTGTTATTTGCCCTTTCTCTATAATAGAAGTGTCAGAGATAAAAGAAAATTAGTAAAATGTGTATGAAAACCTTCCTCCTGTCAGAGTCTAGGGCACACCACGGGACCCAGAGTCAAATCCCTGCCCACCCACATGCGCCTTAAAATCATGTGAGACCCAGACCCGGCCGGGCCCCCCCCCTCATTGGGATAGATCCAGACCTGGCTAGTCCCACCCTTGTCAAGCCCTGCCAGTCAGAGAATGTAGCCTCAGGTCCCCTGGCCTGGCGCCAAGACAGGGAGCATGGCCTGAGCTCCCCCAGCCCAGACCAGGGTGGGGGGTGCGTGCCTTGAGGTCCCCCGTCAAGCTCCGCCAGGTGTGGGACATGGCCTGAGGTCCCCTGTCAAGCCCCGCCAGGCAGGGGAGGTGGAGCTTCAGGTCCCCTGGCCTGGCACCGGGAGGAGGGAACAGCCTCAGGTCCTCTGTCAAGCCCCATCAGTAGGGGGGTGCAGCCTCAGGTCCCCCGTGGCGGGGGGCACAGCCTGAGTTCCCCCGACTCAGCACTGGGGGTGCACTTTGAGGTCCTCTGTCAAGCCCCGTCAGGCAGGAGGACGCAGCCTCAGGTCCCCTGGCTCGGTGCTGGGGTGAGGGGTGTGGCCTGAAGTCCCCTGTCAAGCCCCACCTGGTGGGGGGAGCGGCCTGAGGTCCCCTGGCCTGGCACTGGGGCAGGGGGAGCAACCTGAGGTCCCCTAGCCCAGCACCAGGATGGGAAGCACACCTTGAAGTCCCCTGTCAAGCCCTGCCAGGTGTGGAAGGCGGCCTGAGGTCCCCATCAAGCCCCGCCAGGTGGGGGGCATGGCCTGAGATCCCCTGTCAAGCCCCATGGGGGCAGGGGAGGGCGTAGCCTCAGGTCCCTACTGATTGCTTGTTAAGGCTCCTTATGGGAACTTGGCCTCAGCTATGGGTGTAGCCATCTTTGTGATGGAGTGATGGTTAATTAGCATATTCCCTCTTTATTAGATAGGATGTGGGTACCTGGTCACTCTCCTGTTAAAACACCTGATGAAAGTTTTACTGTCATACTGATTTTTATGAAAGAACAAGAGGGACACCAGATATTTTCCCAAAGAAATACAAAGAACCTTTGTTGTTAGGGGTAGATGGCTAAATCTCAGTCATGTTTTTGTTGTTGTAATTTTAATATTCATGTATAATTTCATTTTCCTACATGTTTTACTTACATTGTACTACGTTATAGAGAGGACAGAATGGAAGCCTCTTTGCCCACATCTTTAAAAGTACTTCTTGGGGTGGCTTCTACTGTGTGTTACATGATGTTATCCTATGTTGGATCAGATTTGTCAATGCCCTATCATCTACCATATCATACTGCCAAATATTGTATTGAAATTAGATCTGGCCCTTTAAGGGTTCTATATGAGATGGAAAAAAAAAATGAGTCCCCAGAAGTCTTTCTTTTTAAAACAATTGGAAAAGGGGTAGGCATTAAGACACGCTGTGTCTCATGCTGCAGGAGAGTGATCCTGAATCACCCAAATGATGAGAATACAGTGAACATCTTGTACAGAAAGATGACAATTTTCTGTAGCAGTGTTGTCAATATGGAAATGTCTAGCTGTCTTGGTGAGAGACCTGGCAGAAGGATGCATACACATGCACACGGCACCCATTCCATATAGTCTTCAGCTGATTTTTGCTATTTTATACTCATAGTGAAGCAATATCTGGCTTCTATAAAACACTCTTCATTCAATTAGAAGAGTGCTAAGAAAGCAGTGAGGGAGCGTGGCAATACTATGCCCATAGTTGGTGCTCAGTATACACTTGTTGGATGAGTGAACCAAGACAAAAACCCAGAACATTAGCACCATTAAATATGAATATAATTCACCATTGTGTTTCCTATCAACTAGTCATAGCAACTTAAACATAGTCTCAAATCACTGGTGGGACAAACTCCTAGTCCCACCTATAAAGGATCATCAAACAGAAAACCCTTCAACTACCTTTCTTGAAGTCTAAGTCCCCCAGAAATGCTTCTTTCCTAAGCTCAGCAGATGAAAGACAGTATGATTCTGATGTCCTGCTTTGGGTCTGGAAGAGTCCACGCTTCATGACACCCAGCAACACCTTCCACTCCCCTCCCCTGCCCTGGCAAATGTATGATTTATGTGTTAGATAAATGCTATAGAGCATGGGCTTTCTGACCAATGTATGCACATCTCAACAGCCCAGAAATGTGGCAATACAAAGCATTGATCTGAAATAGCCTCCCTTCCCTCTGGCACCATTTAAGCTGACAAATTTACTTGAGACACACACACTCACATTCTCAGAACAGGACTTGCACTAACCATTCTCACATCACTGACGAAATGTGTGCTAAGTCCATATTGTGCGGCATACTTGAAGACGTGTGGATTTTCCTACATCATTTGGTGACATTTTACACAGTTTAGTTTCTGCTCTTTATTGCTAGGCCCTACCTTTTTTTTTCTCTCAAACATCCACCAAGGGGGTTTCCGTTACCATTTAACCCTGGGCTCGGAGCCTTTTCTCTCCTTCAGCATCTATTGGCATTGCTGCCACACAACGTTGCCACGATGTGACCATCTGTCAAATCCTAGCCTCCCTGATTGGAAGGAAGGGGACCGAGGTGTGCGGCTGCTGAGGAGAGAAACACTGTCGGTGGAGGAGGAGCCGGCCCGTGGGGGTGTGAAGAGAAGGATGCCTTGGCCCGCCAGCGGGCGGGGAGCACGGGAGGCTCCAGGGCACCGGGGTCCAGCCCAGGCAGTCCCATTCCTGCAGTCTCCCTGCGAGCCCAGGTGAAAGGCCGCTTCTAAGTTGGAGGCGGGTGAAGGCTCCAATTGAAGCCCAAATTGCTTGGAGCTCACTATTTTTCTAGCTATCAGTTCTGAGGTCACAGTCACTAAAACTGGAAACTTAAAAATGACTTCAAAAAGGCAAACGCTAACTAGATTTCACACTGGATTTCACTTTACTTGGCATTACAGAAAGAATGCAGGTATTAAGTAGACTGTTTCCTGTATACAATAAGGTTAATTAGTAGTGAGGGATGGAAAATCAGTGTAGACATAAGTCTTTTCGACAGGTATCAAAAATAATCCCCTGATCCCTGCCTACCCCAGCTGCATGGAAAGAGGAGCAATATAAAAGCTTCTTTAAGCACAACATTTTCAAACATTCTCCAGGTGTCCGCAGCACCAGCTAAATAGGCCTGAGCCCCTGTGCACCGGCTGGCTCCTCGCTCCCTTCTCCGGCGGGAACTTAAAGACGCAGCTACTCACGCTGAATTTTGAGGTGCAGCATAAAGGCACTCCATACAAAGCACTGGGATTGCCAAGGGAGATGGACAGGAGAACAAAAAGAAGAATATATTGTGGCCTGAATGGGACTTCCCTAAGCTCCTTATCAATAAGGTTAATAAGGGTCTATGCAATTTACTGATCACTAAGATGGAACAACCTTCTTCGCACTCCAAATCTCCACATTGGTGCTGGCTTTTAATGCTTTTCACAGCCAATCCCATAAAAGCCCCTTTGCCCCATACTCCAGAGAATAAACTCCGGTTCACTATCCTGGCCTCTATAAAACCTCCAGTCCGATATTACACTTCTACCTGCCCTACTTAAGCAGATTAACAGTTATTTCCTAGAATTTGATCTATGAGGTTCTTTGTAATTGAAGCTGGAATAGTCAGATATTTCTAAAAAAAAAAAAATGTATTTCTGAAAAATGCATTCCTTTTTTCTCTGGTTTAATTTTGTTATCCTCAATCATATGCATGATAGAAAAAAATTCCAAACTTCTATCTCCTCTATAAAATACATGTCATATCAAAAAGGTGACAAGAGGGGGGAAAAGTAATTAGTGAGTTCGCAGAGTTCAGTAGAAAAGTTAAAATGGAGTAACACATTACTTTTTATGTTAAGATTTCACAAGACAAATCTTGCCTGTGTTTTAATTGCATGTGACCCTGGCAGTCCTACTCTGAAATGAAGTGCCGTAAAATTAAAGATGACAGACGCTCAAAACAAGTCTTGTGATCTTGATTAGACTACAAAGACCACACTCTCTCTCTGCTGCAACTCAGATATCATGGACTGTTTTATTTGGGGAATTGCTTCATTAATGCCTTCTTTGACTAGACATGTTTATTACTAAAAAAAAAAATACTGAGTATGGTGATATCTTTCATAATTAAATAATCCCAAAAAAGCAAGTTATAAATGAGTGTTTAAATAATCCTAAGACTTAATATTTTTATAAATACTTACATGTATATAATCCTGTGGAGGTAGGTGTATGTGGATGACAATGTGTATATATTACCCATTCTACCCCAAGAATCTCTATCATAGCCTGAGAAGCAGCATAATTCATCTGTCATATTTCCTTATAGCCATGTAAAGTATCCCAGGCCAACAGATGTATACTACTAACTGTACATTATCCTATAAAAACTATTTCTGAGAAATACTCTTTAGAATTTTAAACTCTCCAAGCATAGTCTGAGAAAAGAATTGGATTTGACTCATGCCTAATTTTTCGTCACCAGATCATTCTATCTAAATCATATAAGACATAGAGTACATGCTTTTAAATCTATCTCACTTCTCCCTTGTTAAACAAAAGCAAGGACTTGACTGGAGGACAGGTCCTCATTGTATTAGACTCCAAGTGTACCTTCTGCACATCCCTTAAGCCCTCTAGGTCAGGCCTTCATCTTTACTTTGAATAGGTCAGATTATTATTCATCCTTGGGATCATGTACACCCTAAATTTATGTGATTCTATTATTTTGTCCCATTTCAAGAACACTATTTTCAATCCATATATTTTATTTTAGGAAACAAAAGGATTTGCACTGATTAGATGAATGTTACTACCAACAGAAATACATAGATTCAACCCAGAACCAAAGCTGGGAAACCTGGCTTCTAGAGTTCACTTTTTTATTGTAGCTATATTCCAGGAAAGTCTATACAGACATCTGTTTCAATTTCTTTAAACATAAAATACATATAACAGTTTCTGCTCTACCTAACAAACAAGGCTATTGTGAGAATAAAATACGATAACATATAAGTGCAAGAAAATCTTTGCCCCTGTAGAGTTTCCCAATGCTGTGTCAAAAATCTTCAGATGTGGGATGTGTTATATATTTCATATGAGAGGTTTTATTCACCAGAAGAACCCAGGATTATAAACATCAGAAAATGTTTATTAGAATCTAATGGGCATAGTATTGAGAAATTATGTTATGCTAAGCGAACTGGAATCATATCTACTTCCTGTCTCTTAATCTCTCTCTGCCTCGCTGTTTATGTCTCTCTGGGCCTCTCTCTCTGTCTTTTTCTGTCTCTGTACTCCTCCTTTATCTGCTCTCTGTCTCTTTAGTCTCTCCATCTCTCTTTATACTTGCTTCCCACTGTACCCAGAGCAGGAATCTTAAGCTAGGATTCCTGGTTCCCTGGACCCCTGGCTGTGGCAGATATATGAACACTTAGAACTTTCATGCTAGATTATTTGTACTTTTTTCTGAAATTAAAGTCTAGAGTTTTCATCATATTCTCAAAGAAGTCTATGATTAGGAGTTACTATTCTAGATTTATTTCCCAGATTATCAACTCTACTATCTTATGTCTGAATTAAACCTCGGATGAGCCACTCTCAACCAAATCCCAAGGTCTACCAGGCCCTGAGCAGTCCCCATGGCTTTCTGTCTGACTGCCTGGCAGGACAGGCTGGTCCAAGGAATTAAATATAGAGTCAACAAAATCAATTACTGCACATCAAAGAATGATGATTCAATCCTTAGAGGAACTCTCATTTAAAATTGATGAAAATAGTAAATAGGGGCATCCATGAAATTAAGATACTTTGCATGTTATTTAATGGAGGATATTTAGTATTTTAAGAACAAATTCAATAGTAACACAAATAGTCCATTCTCACAATGCCCACATTTAAACTCTGCCAGACACATGTCCTGTGCCTGCATGGTACTTCTACACCATTAGCTGCCACAAATCAAAGGGAATGTCATTGCTTTTAATAGGATTACATAGAACCCAGTAACAGGCAGGAAGACTAGCTTTAGACTGAGTAACTGGCCAGTAATTTGGATGTTTAACTAAATGATTGGCTGCCAAATTGACAGGTCATCCACACTGAACTAGCGACTGTTCTATGAATTTTCATGACCAGGATCACAATGGTCCATTTGCATGTGTGAAATTCTGCTGTGAAGCTGGCTTTTGAACTGGTTAGCTCAGCCAGAGATGTGTTTCACAGGGCCATGCGTTCCTGCCCTAGAAATACCATCACATGAGGGTAGCATAGCTCTACCCAAAGCCTTCTATTTAAACACTCTCTGTAATACAAGGGCCAACCATCAAAAATGATAATGGCTGGGATATAAAGAGTACAAGGGAATGTTGGAGTGTTAGAAAACTAAGATTAGTACCAAAAAATGAGCTTTTAGATGAGGAGAGAGATGTTTAAAGTCTTTAATACTCAAGAAAAGTTTGGGATTTGCATGGGGCCATTGCTAAGAGTAACTTCTTGAGTATTCAGAGAATATAAAGGTGTCGTTGTCATCATTATTAACAATCAGCTGTTAACCACCAATTGCGTACAATACATTGGGACAGACAGGCAGACCACAATCACAAGTCATATGAGACAAAGATTTCCCTTAAGGGATTTATGATCTAGTCAGAGGTGAAAAGACATGAAGCAAAAAAATAAAAATCATAATAACCTACATTTATTATCGACTTAACATGTGCCAGTTATCTTGCAACAAGACTAATATAGCAGTGATGTAATAAATATTTCAAAGATGAGAAAATGTAAGCTTAGAAAGGTTATATCATTGCTCAAGGGACTAGAGCTACAAAGTAGTTTTGAACCAGGTATGTCTACCTTTTGCCAAATATTCTTAGTTCTTCCCATTAAAAAGATAAGAAGTCCAAAATATATCTCCTGCAGTATATAACAGAAAAATATAAATATCTAGTAATATAAAATTGAATAACTAAACAAAGGAATATTTATATGACTAGGTATTATGAAGACATTTAAAATCTATTGTGTTTGAATATTATTGGCAAGAGAAATTCTGCTAAGAGAAAAAACAGGGTATGAAATCATAGGTACAGTCTGATGCCATTGTTGTTATAAATACTGTAAAATGTATGCACACACACAACAGAGTATTAGCAGTGGCTATCCTTGGGTTGTGAGATCATCAGTAATGAACGTTCTCCCGTTGTGTCTGGTACATCCCCAAGTTTTCACTTTGAGCATTTGCTATTTTTTTTTTTTTTTTTTTTTACTTAGAAAGAGCCCAAACACAATTTTAAATACATATAAGTGGTCACCTAGGAATATATGTGGTAACTGATACAGACAGTAACATCGGAGGAATTTCAAAGCACATCATGTTAAACAAAGGCCTAAAGAAATCAGGAAAGGGCACAAGATGGCAAGGGACTCCTGAAGGAAAGGCAGGTCAAAGGAAGGCATCAAGGCAATGATGGCGCATGAGCCATGTCCTAGAGGCAGAAACTGGAAAGACGTGCTTGGGGAATGATGAAGCTTACAAATTACAATGGAGAGTTCCGAAAGAGAAGGAGTAGGAGAGATAAATTACTTTACATCTTCTATGGATCCTGTTTTAAAAGGTGGGACTAGGTAAACCTGGGAAGGCCTTCTATGACATAATTTCTAGGACACAAAAGCTAGAGCACCAGACGTGTCCTTTGGCTTAGACACAGGTTTTCCAGCCAGCTTCATAGTGGAATTTCATATATGAGAAGATAAGTAGGGGCCAAATTTTGAAAACTCTAAAATGCCATGCAAGCAAGTTGGACTTGCTCCTGTAGGCAGTGGGGAACCTCTGAAGTTTTAAGTAGGAGGTAATGAGGGCAAAAACATTTTAGTAAATTTAATCTGACAGCACAGGGTAAGTAGATTGGAAAGGAAACAATTACATGTTTCTTTTTATATGCTTCTTTATGTTGATTTTTTTCCTATGAATAACATATCTTTCTCAATTAGGATAATAAACTCCTTGAGAAGAAAAGTTGTATCTTATATTTCTTCGTATCACTGACATTTCTGAGCAATAGAGGAAGCATTAAACAGTTATTAAAAGTATCTACTTTGGATTCAGAGTCCTCTGTGAGACTCCCAGCTCCTCAAAGGAGCAAGAAGATCTCTCTAAGCCTCAGTGTGCTCACCTCTAGAATGGGACAGTAATATTCACTTCATATGACTTCAGATAGGATTAAGTGAGACTATGAGATTGTGTGTGCAAATCCCATGCAGTGGAAGTATGCACTGTTTCAGAAATCATGATCATGCCAAAAAAAGTTATCAAGACAAGTTTGTTGGTGAAGATGATGATGTCCATGTTTGACCTTGACTCTCTAGCTTACTCACTGAGTGAAAGAATGTGAACCAAATGTAACTTGGAAGTCAATTATTGTGGGCAAATTTGGGCACCGGTAATATCTGAAGGGCAAAGATTGAGCCCACTGACCCTAATATATACAGAACCCGGCAGGATATGCGTTTGTAAGCCAAAATAAGTCATCACTAAGTTAACAACAGATAGCCATCCAGCATGGGCTTGCTGTAATAATAAGTGGTGTCTGTGAGTGGAATGGGTCCTATCTCCATCCATAAGAATGAATAAGAAACCTTCCCATTGACTTTCTGCTAACCAATGTTATCACAATGTGTACTTACTGCGTAGTATCACCTACATGTGGTTAGAACAGGCAGAGAACTTCATGGCTCAGTTTAAAATGCCCTGAGACATAACACACTCTAGGTCTTGGACAGGAAATGTACAAGACTACCCTTGAGGAGCTCAGTGTGCAAAAAAGGATGAAAATTCCACCAAAGTCTAATGTGAAAAGGAGACAAGAGCCAAACTGAAGAGACTCTTCTGGCCTAAAATAGGATAACTTAAGCACCAAATGTATAATAATTGCAATAGATTAAAATATATCAAATATGTATTTTTTAAATTCCAAGTAACAATACTAACAAAAGAAACAAAAAATTCACCCCCCACCAAAAAGTATACTTAGAAAACAAGGCAATACTCTGAAAATTGATGTATAAAAGAAACAAACCAAGTATTTATTTTGACTCTTGCTATCTGAATAAGTATTTCAGGATAACCAAATATTTGATGTGGAAAAACATTGTTATAAAAAAATTTCAAATAAGAAGAAAAATTTTACACATACTCAAAGTTGATAGAATAGTATAATGAAGTTCAAAAATTTTATTACCTAGTTTTAATAGCTATTACCAACATTTTTCTAATATTATTTCATCTATCTGCCACTTTTCTGTGCTTGCATATTTTAAAGCAAATTCCTGGTATCATCTCATTACTACTGTAATATTTTAAAAGATGCCTAAAAAGTTAGTTATATAATCCAAAAATTTTACGGAAGGTAAAATAAAATTATATCAGATAGAAGTGGCTTTTCATTAATTATCTCACCTCACCATCTAACAACTCACAAAACAGTTGACAAGTATAAAAGATAAATTGGTTTTCATGAGCTAGACTCGGGGGAGGTCCCTTGACTGACCATTGCTCTTAAAATAGACTTGTACCTAAAGAAGCAATAGAAATCACCAAAATCATTCTAATGGACTGAAGTTAACAAGCACTGGTACATTCTAACTTACTGGACAATAACGAGGAGCTTTATTTACCTTTCTAACTAAACCTGGGGCCTGAGAATACTCCTGCTATCCCCACCACGAAGTGACCCTCCGGTATATCTGTGCAGAAGTAAAAAATAGAGGTCACAAAGGAGACATATTTAATCTCTGAAATGTTCCTTCATATGATCTAATCTATATTTCCCCCTCAGATGAGTTATTTAAAACTTCTACAAGTAAATCCATTCCCCCAGGTGAGAACAAAGTGACTTACAGAACTGCCCTCCATATCCAGGAAATTGATTTTTTGTTAGCTTTTAAATTCTTCAAAATCCTGAGGAAGGCTTCAAAAGAGCCTGTGGTGTTACCGCTGCTGTTGATATAGCTGCTGTTCTGGCCGGTGTCGGATGTTTCAAAGCCCGCAGGTTAACAAGCCAATGCATTGAACAAAATGATGTCTCAGCAGCAAGTGGGAGAAAACATGCATCTCCAAAAATTTTATTTTTCCATTGATTCAAGTTCTTAATTTCCATGTCTCAGTTTTGTTTAAATTTTCTCTTTCTTATATTTTCAATATCACTTACAACTTTAAAAATCCTTTCTTGGTCTACTTTTATGTATCTCTAAATTATGTTGTTTTTTTATAAATATATTTTTTATTGATTTCAGAGGGGAAGGGAGAGGGAGAAAGGTACAGAAACATCAATCATGAGAGATAACCATCGATCGGCTGACTCCTGCACTCCCTACACTGGGGATTGAACCCACAACCTGAGCATGTGCCCTGACCGGGAATCGAACCTGTGACTTCCTGGTTCAGAATTCGATGCTCAACCACCAAGCCACACCAGCTGGCCTCTAAGGTATGTTCTTTATCTGCCTTCATTTATTCCCAATCAGCACTGAAAGAAAAAATATTCTCTACACACACCCAGAAAAAGCAATTTCTCAACATCCAGATAGTATCCAACCTGATGGTCTGTCCATCAGAATTACAGCTCAGAGAAGGAAAAGAGAGCGACATTGCACTGTGAGACACATAGAAAGACCGTTTCCCCTAAAATATTTTTCTGTTTTTATGGCATTATGCCTGAAATTCACCATGAATTCACCATGTGGAGGTAAGTGAGAAAGACATTTTAAAATGTATTAGTACTTGTTTGTCTGTTGGCCATTTTACATAATTAACTCAGTAGCCCAGATAAGAGCCTTTCTGAGGGGGAAACAATAAGCTGGTTCATTTTTAAGGAACTGCTGGTACAGCGGGCGTATTGAGAAGTGTACTTAGGATGGGCACCCCTGACCCACATGGAAAACTCATTGCTGGGGTAGCCTAGAGGGTGAGGGCCAGGGCCCACATGGGGGATGGTTGTCAACATATCTAACACTCAACAAATTTATGGTGGAAATGCTGTTCTAGCTACTGTGGGGAGGGCGTGCACACACACACACACACACACACACACAAATGAAATGAATCCTGAGAAAAATAAATCTCAACTATTTCACAGTGTTCTGCCTTGGTTACCTTAAATCATAAATTTTATGTTTTCCACTTTCACTTGATATTTTTGCCAAACCCACTAAGACACACACACACACACACACACACAAATAAAGTAACAGTTTGACTCTGTATTTACCCTCTTTTTCATCCATGAAATTCCAGTTTGAAACAGGGATGCTGGGCACTAAATAATCTGACTATGAGTCTTTCAGATTTGAAATTCAGCTCAGTTTAAAGAGGCCTTTCGTGAAAGGAATAGATCACTGATCAAATATGTGAGTAAAAGGAAGGCAGCTTCTAAATCCAGAACAAAGCTTGAAATGAAAAATCTAGAACTTAAAGAGGCACTGTGGTCAAAGAGCAACAGGCAAAGTTGTGGAACAGAAAACCACCAGCTTTGGCTCACATAAACTCAGCTCAGACTTCTACCTCTGTCATCTCCTGGTTGTGTGGCCTGGCACAGGCATCTCCAAGTCTTCGTCTTCTCACCTGTAACCCAGGGGTGATAGTATCAACCTCAAAGAGTTGCTGTGAGCATCGCTGAGCTGGTGAACAGAGAGTCCCTAACATGTAGTATGTCCTCAGTGGACAATGGTTGTTTTGCCACCCTTACGATGAGAGGATAAAAAAGGCAACCCTGGAGGAACAGAGGAAAGATATTTGAGTTGGTGCACAGATGTTTTCCCTCCAATTTCCACATTCCACACCACTTCAGTCTGACCCCAAAACACAGACGCCAGCCAGAAGGGAGCCCACCCAGGAATCATAAAGATAGATGCCAAATTGAATTAGTTAACCCTGATTTAAATATAAGGACATTCTATTTTGTGAATCAATTCCTTAAGTTCCCCTCAGACCACAGGTATATGAAGTCCTTAACTGTTGGGTTTTTTTTGTAATGTTTGAAGTACAGTAATTATAAAGAAAAATATAATAAATATGCACCAACCCACCCAACTGCAGAATGTTAGCACTTTGTCAAATTTGCTTCAGACTTTTTAAATAAAAGAAATGAAACTTCCCAGATAAAAACTGAAGTCTCCTTTGTTGCCGGCTGGAATCTCGTTCCCATCTCGGAAGTAAGCATTATAATGACAATGCTAGGGTTCCTCCCAGGAAGTCAATGTTTCCTGCTTTTACCACATAAGCTGCAAACATAAACAACCTAGACATTATGTAAGTCAGCATTTTTATACATAGACTAGAGGCCCGATGCACGAAATTGGTGCAAGGGTAGGCCTTCACAGCCCCGGCTGCCTCGAAGCCCCAAGGCCTTGTCCCCTGCCCACTGGTCGTTCTGAAAGGTTGTTCCAGAAGGTCATTCCATTGTCTGGTCTAATTAGCATATTAGCTCTTTTTATATAGGAGACTCTACTTATCGTTCTGAAACTTGTTTTTTCACTTTCATTTTGTGTTTTAGATCTGCGCATGCTGGTGCATACAGATCTAGTTAATTCATATTAAATGCTACATCATAATTTATTTTTTAACCAAGGAAATTATGCTTGGGCAGGAAAATTAAGCCCCTTTTTCTTTTTCACCAGACTCCTCAGCACATGTTTTACCAGAAGTTTTCCTGTTATCTGCCGTCTTGAGTCCTGTCTCCTTTTACCTGCGAGTTCCTTAGATGCATTACTAAGTACCATTCAATCTGTATTTATTACAAGCCTTGCATGGGAAAAGCACTATTTTAGACAATGGGGATACAGAGGAGATTAAATGAGACAAGATCTCTAGCCTCAAGTAGCTTATTGTCTACCTAATAAGATGGACAATACACAATTAATCAAATAAATAAGACTATCTCATTTTGTGATAACTTCTCTCAGAAAATGAAGACAATCATATTATGAGGCTAAGAGGAGTAGTGGAAAGTGGTCTGCTTTAGACAGGGTGATCAAAGAAGGCTTTCCTAAGGAGTGGTTACTGTTGAATGGGAATTTGGGGAACAAGGAGAAGAAGGCAACATGTGCTAAGACCAGGGATGGGCATTGCAGGCACAGGCAACAGGAAGTGCATAGACGAGCTCACTTACCGTGTTTATGACACAGAACTCGAGCAGTACAGTGGGAACAGAGTGAGACAGGGAGCAATGGAGTTGGGCGGGGAATTATAAGGACCTCAGATCCTTGTCTAAGAGGTACTGGAACCTAAGGTTATTGTAATCAGGGGAGCTACATGGTTTGATTTAGAGGTTTAACTCATCATCTTAGTTTCTGGGTAATAAAAAAAAGGATTATAGAAGTGTAAGAGTGGAAGCGGGAAGACCATTCAGGGCACGATCTCAGTAGACCAAGGGTAAAGATGGTGGCAGTGGACGTGGTGAAAAAAGGGAAGAGATAGGAAATATCTTCTGGGGATATAATCAGGCTGCTCTAGAGGATGAAGGAGAGAGAGGAATCAAGGAGGACTCAAGGTATAAGAGGCTGAAGGCTGGTGCCATTTATTGAAACAAAGAAGAATGGGAAAGGAAAAGGGTTAGTCAAGGAAAAGTCAAGACTTCTGTCTTAAACCCAATAAATACCAGAGATTAAGCATGTAGGCATTATTTAAAGCCATGGGACCAGATGACATCACTTAGGGAGAAAAGGTAAACAAAGAAGATAAAATGGTCCAGAACTGGTCCTGGGAGGACTCTAACATTCAGAGGAGGAACAAGGGAGAGGTATCCATGGGGGAAAGACTAAGAAGAAATAACCAACAGATAAGGAGGGCCCCAGGGGAACCTTATGCCAAGGGAATGAAAGAAGGACTTGTGTTCTGACGGGGTATTTTGAATGGAGGGGAGAGAATGAGATCCAGATTCAAGCGCATGACGAGTGAATAGGAGGTGAAGATGTGAATGGATAGAGTGTGGGGCAGATAAATTTTAGAGAAGTTTTGTTTTGAAGGGTGCCAGAGATGTGATGCATTGAAAGAGACTTTGCTGTCATCAGAGATTTTTCTTAATGTGATAAAGGAAATTGGTAGTACTGGGAGAGAACAACTGCAGAAATTAAGTCCTTGAGAAGGCAGCAGAAGAACATGGACATACATGTACATGCTTAGATATATATGTGTATATATACATATGTATATATAGCATCATACATAATATATAGTACATAATATATAATACATAATGTATAATATATAATAAATAATATATGATATACAGTATACAATGTACAATATACAATATATAACACAGAACATGTAATATATAACATATATAATATATAAAGTGTGTGTATACACCTTTTTTTTCTTATACCTTTTTTTCTTCTATGTTTAAAAGAAGGAAGACAGATGGGTATATATACAGTTGGGTTTGTATGTTATAGGAATAGAAGGGGAGAAGGAAGAAAATGGGGCATGAGTGGCAGAGAATTAGGAGGAGTATCAGGTGGCATAGGCAGATGGCTTAACCTTCAAACCATGACCTTCAGGAAAGATAAAAAGCAATGGTCTAAAAGTGGCAATGGATTTGGGTGACGTTGGAGAGAAAAACCTCTCTCCTTGAGAGACCAACAGGGAAAGTGTCCTCAAAGAAGCCAGGTTTGTTAAGGCAAAGAGCATATTCAGGGGCAAGACTGCCACTGCAGGGGGCTTTGCTATCACCTATTTGGAGCTCCAGAGCCACAGTGAAGAAGTTTAGGGGAAGGACAGCAACTGTTACATGGAGGGGAACAGATCTGAGTAGAATGGGAATCTGGAACCCAATGGTCAACTGAGGCACTTGAACTACGGTCGAAGCAGAAATATGAGGTCAATCGGATTAGTCCTGATTGTGTCTTGGAAGAATGGGAGGATTTGAACTATAGCCTGCGTTCTCACTACGACTATTTCACACCTTATTTCCCCTCAAATCATCAGTTTCCCCTCATTCTCAACTGAGGATCTCATTATTTCACTGA
>NC_137776.1:72962696-73120196 GCF_963455305.1 Plecotus auritus | reverse complement strand
GCTCACTCTACTTCATTGCATGGGCAGCACCCCTTATATAGCACATCACTGCCAGGCACACTCATGCCCTTCCACCAGAGTGCACACAATTCAGCCCAAACCTGCCATCAGCTCAAATGCAGATGGTGGAGAGTTAACTGTGTTGTCTTTATAAACAAAGAAGAGCACATCAATTTTCATAACCTCATTTTCTGTTTCCAATGTGAACGTCTCGGTAGTCTTTAATCAAGTCATAATTTCTGAGTTCATGCCAGTCTCATGGGCCCCAGAACAGAGCTTCGAGGCAGAAAGAGAATGACTGGAAAGATGTGCTAGAGGACATGGGCAGCGGCAGCAGCACTCCCCGCTCTGGGCACCCCTGGCTCCTGGATTCCCTCTCTTCCTACCTCTTCCTGCTCCCCAAAGATTGGCTTAGTGACTTGGGTAACCTTCTGTTTCCCAATTTCCCTAACAATATTTTATCAGGAGCTTGATACTCATTTTACTAATTGCTAATTAACCAAGACCAATCCCTTAAGAATCCTTGACAATGTAAGTAATAAAAAAAAAAATCTCACTTCCTCCTCTTGTAAGAAGTGTGGGACAAATGCCTTATGCCTTATTTCAATGTTGAGCTGAAGGTTATACATAAGGAACGTGTATAACTCAGATGTCAGGATGGCTCTCAAGTACTAGGGGAACAATTAAGATTGCCTATTAAGAGTCCATGGCCTACTGAAAATCTCAGAACCTCTCTCTGGCATACAAAAATGCTAACAATAGCTGAATTAAAGGTTACATACCATCTAACCACCAGCTTTCAACAAATTATTGCAGAAATAAAGACCAGCTTGGATATATGACCTAAATAAACAAAGCAGATATTCACCTCATACAGATTCTTTACCAAGTGGATCAGTGAATATTATAAACATGTTACCATTTCTATGGGCTTTGGAAGGGAAAAAAGCTTTCTGCAGAACCCTCAAAATACTCAATCAACAGCAAAGCTTGTTTCATTGGTGATATGCATCATGGTAATCAAGTTATGAAATAAAAATTGACTTAAATTGAAACAAACTTCTCTATCGTGTATGAAATATTTGGGGGCAGAGTATGGTTGGTCTAGGAATTAGATCAACAGAACCACATGGAGTTTAATGATGTTATTTAAAGTAGGAATCTGATTAAATTGCTCCAAAGCAGCAAGGTGGGAAGGGAACCCACGTGGTGAGCATCTATTTTTGTGGAAAATACAGTTCTTGACATTTTACATCTATCATCTAAACATATCCTCTCAACAAAGCTATGGGGTGTATATGATTATTTCTTTCTATTATTATTCGTAGGATGAACTTAGTCATGTGGAGGAAATCTACTTTACCTCAAATGATTTTGTTTATCAAGTTCCAGAAGGCCTCATGGACAGGACAGTCACATGGCATAGAACCAAGGCGCAATGTTCTGGCAAAGCCCTAAAGTATTTTATAAGGTGAATATAAAACACAGTCTTTGCTTCCCAGATGATGCAACAAAATTTTAAAGTTCATGTGACTAGCAAGCAAACTATGCTTATGAACATTTTATATTAATATTACCCATATTAAATGAATTCTCCAATGTGGACCAAAAAAGGGGGGGGGGCGGTTATAAAGTAAAGTAACCTCACAGGGTGATCTGATCATAAATTCCTAACTGGGCAAATAATGGTGGGTAGTCATGTTCTAGATCTATTAATTCTCTAGTGAAAGGCTTAAACCAGCCCTGCCCATTGTTCTTATGCATCTAGGTTAGCACACCTTTTACCTTTTGTTTGTTTGTTTGTTAATTCTTACCAGAGAATATTTTTCCCCACATAGATTTTTAGAGAGAGTGGAAGGGAAGGCAAGAGACAAAGAGAGAAACATAGATGTAAGAGAGACCCATTGATTGGTTGTCTCCCGAATGGACCCCAATAGGGGCCAGAGCCTGCAACGGAGGTACATGCCCTTGATCAGAATCAAATTGGCAACCCTTCAGTCCGAGGGCCAACACTCTAACCACTGAGCAAAACTGGCTTGGACTTAACACCTTTGAAATACCAGACATAATTCCTTTTGAAAGGGGGTATTAACCCTCCAGAGAGGACATAATCTTGTTAACTATCCTGTAATCCAATCCCTACCTTGTTTTCTCCAATCTTATTTATGCCCCCTCCTTAATTTCAAATGCATAAAATAAGCTGCAAAACTGTTACTCTCAGAACCTTCTGAGATCTTGCTTCCCAACACATGTGGTCAGTTTGGCTCAAATAAACTCTTATAAAAATTACCCATAGGTTTGGACTTTTATGTTGACACAAATTTGAAAAAGGAGTAACTGACTGATGGATAATGTTCCTATGAAGAAATAAACAAACAAACAAACAGATATTTCCATCTCTATTGTGCCAAAAATAAAGACACACAGAAGAGGGTTTATTAGTATGTCTTCCCAAAGAATGCCAATCATCCTATACTTGCAAACCCTAAAATATTGAGATCAGATAAATCAATGTGTACTTCATCTACTTACATAGTCTACTTAGTGGTTTAAAACACAGGAAGAAGTTATTTTTTTTAAATATATTTTTATTGATTTCAGAGAGTAACAGAGAGGGAGAGAGATAGAAACATCAATGATGAGAGAGAATCATTGATTGGCTGCCTCCTGCACTCCTCCTACTGGGGATCAAGCCAGCAACCTGGGCATGTGCCCTGACCAGGAATTGAACCCCAAGCTCCTGTTTCATAGGTTGATTCTCAACCACTGAGCCACACTGGCTGGGCCAGAAAGATGTTATTGAAAACAATTCAAAAATGGAAGACATCTTGTTCTCAAGAAGCCCCTAATATAATAGAGTTGTTAGTAAAACAAACCTATGTGTGTTTTTTTTTGTTGGTGGTTAGTCATTGTATGGACTGCTGGAACTATTCTTCTCATTGCACTACAAGGAAGTGAATCCATGAATCAGGTAAGCCAGTTTATTACAATAGCCAGACCTAGAAATACTTCAACAACTGTGATATGTGTGCTAGGTCCAATAAAAATCTCTCACAGAGGAAAATATAACAGCAAAAGCCTCTGTCGTTTTATATCAATGGCCTTTTTTCTAACCAGTTCCTTAAAAAGAGGGGGGGTGGGTGGCATTTCTGTAACAGTGGAATCTAGCAAGCAAACACCATGAACTTGCAGTGCCAGGGAGAAGACATGATGAACTCCAGTTCATAATCATATTGAATCAGGTTCAATTCACGACATAAAATGAAATGAAAAGCCCAAACTAATTAGATTGTAATGAGCAGTTCATATGCCTTATGCCGTTTTATCACATGTAGTAGGTGCTGTATCCCTACAATGAATGACTTCAAGCAAGTCATCAGCGTGTACTGTGTTCAAGAATGCTAATCAGAAGGAAAAGGGTCTTTTTATGACATGCTTGAAGAAAACAAGATTGATTGTAGCTTCTTGATCATAGCAGCACCAGTGGAATGGCTTTATTTCTATTAAACTTCACTCACGTCTCTGGAAAGCATGGAGTGTCCTAATGAGACAGGCAGAAATAACAGAGTTCATTAGTATAAAATTGCTAAAGTTGAAATGCCATGTATCAAGTTGGTAGCCGATATTCTGAAGAATATTCAGAGTCTGGGTCTGAAATTCAATGTAACAGGTACCATTTTGTTTTCTTCAGCATCTGCTTCCCACATCTCAACTACCACATTAGTGTTCAGTGAATTTCCAATTCTAAGGCCCGAGGGTACTTTTCTTATATCATTAAACATCTCATAACAAATGATTATAATTATAATAATAATAATTGCCATAATATCCCAAAGTGATTTTCAGTATAGAATGTCCACCACAGAACCAGATTTATCTAAACAAAGGGAAACACAAATTAACAAAAGTAGTTCCATTTTGTGTGTGCAAGCCATTTGCCAGTTAGCTCTTAAACCATCGCCTACCCATCCCTTGCTCTGCTTTGCATCTCTGGGAACTGAATTTCCCAGTCTCT
This sequence comes from Plecotus auritus, assembly GCF_963455305.1. Classification (NCBI taxonomy): domain Eukaryota; kingdom Metazoa; phylum Chordata; class Mammalia; order Chiroptera; family Vespertilionidae; genus Plecotus; species Plecotus auritus. The sequence continues at coordinate 73,116,181 of NC_137776.1, read as the reverse complement.
TCTGCCAACTGTATTTTGGTAGGTTTGGCTAATGAGAGGCACTGGAAGAATCCTGAGAGAAGAAAATGAAAGTGCATCAGCATATTTTGCTTTTTCTGCTCCTTCTTGCTTGGATTTTCACCTTTGACAATGATTTTATCTTCTCTCTGATTCTGGCTCCATTGGAGAAGCTCTTCTCACAGTGGTCACAGTGCCAGTAAGAGTCCTGACCTGGGTTCTAGTTCCCCAAGAGTGGCCCTCATCCCTGGGCTGTGAAAACAATACCTCATCCTTGTGTCCTTCCAACCATCGGAGTGGTAGTGGCTTCCCACTGTTTCTAGTTTATGGCTCACCTCACCTTCCCCCTGTCTGCACTTCCATCATCGATGTAACCAACTCCCTTTATTAAATTACTTCTGTTTGAAATACCTGGAGTGCTTTCTGTTTTCCTGCCTGCATCATGACTGATAGAATGTTTTTATTTAGACACTTCCTTCTCAGGAATAGCATTCCTTTTGAAACTGAATGAAAAGCTTTACATAAAGTTCTTCATATGAAAATTCTCCCACAATATAGTTATTTCTATGTGCATCTGCTGCAAGCTTTTTAATGGGACAATTAGGAGTTCTTGAATTTTTGAATTCTGCACACTTCTAACCTTTTATGGATTTCTCTAAATAATTTGTTTACATTCTATTTAACTGCCACCTAATTTGCTGCTAAAATCATGATTTTTTGTATTCATATTCAACTTCATATCTTGATATTTTTGATATAGCACATACTACATTTTTATCAGTATCGTGGTAAAATAAAATAAATGGGGCATAAATTTCAAAGTCAAAATCAAAAGGGTGCCAGATTTCATGACTATATGAATCATAAGATATATTTTGGTTGGGGGGAAAAAACCACTACCCCATTATCCCACTACCCTCATTTTTCCCCACCCCATCTCCTATTAGAAGAACTTGAACCAACAAGAGAAGTCTTATTTGTGATTTTTTAAAAAGAAAACTGGGTAAATATTTAGCCTATCCCTAATTATTCTTTCTAATATTGCATATTTACATTTCCACATAGGCACATAGTCGGAATTTCCTCTCCATGATTTGGCAAGTATAAATTATCCTTGCCCTCAAGACTCCCAGGTTCCGCAAGCAGCACATCAATAGTTGCATTTTTAAAAGGCTGCAGTTTAATTATGAACAATTAATACTGGTTTTAAACATGAATGCTCTGACTTGCTGTAACTGCAGTTACTTTACATTAAATAATATTGATGCAAAAGGCCCTTCATTGCTTGCTGATGCCAAAGTTATCATAGCCCCCAAAGCCTATTTTGAAATGCTCTCACCAAAATTCATTTAGTACATCAGAAGTGCCCAACAAGGACTATCGTGGCAAACTGCTCTTGGTTTTTAAGTAGTGAAGATACAGGCACCTCATTTTTAATATGGAGTGTTGGCCCACAAACCATGGCTACCCGCAAGAAAGTGAATCATCTGATTCTGTCTTGACTATGAGGTTGGTAAGTTCATGATTACACTTTCCCAGCATATCTTTGCTCCTCCCTTCTCTTCACTTCAGCATGTAAAAGCCCGACTAACCTTCTGAATTTAAGCCATGCCTTTCAAAACCAACCCGAGAAGATAGGCCTGACCCACAGGATTTTTCCCTAGGGCTGGAAAGATTAGAGCCACTTCCAATAAAAGCCCCAGCCTCACAGAGATTGAGCAGTTTAACACTCACCTCTGAAATAGGGTGTGTTTAGTGTGCTGGGGCTGCCATAGCAAAATGACACAGATCGGTGTCTCCAGCAACAGAACCTGGTTTTCTCACAGTTCTGGGGGCTAGAAGTCTAAGGGGAGGCCTTCCTCTTCGGCTTGCAGATGACTGCTTTCTTGCTATGTTCTCACAAGGTCTTCTCCCTGTGCATGTGCATCCTTGGTGTCTTTCTGTATTTCCATCTCTCTCTTCTTACAGAGACAGCAGTCATATTGGATTAGAACCCCCAATTTTATTTTAACTTAACTAGAGGCCTGATGCACGAAATTCATGCAAGAGTAGGCCTTCCTTCCCCTGGCTGCCGGCACTGGCTTCCCTCTGGCACCCAGGACCCGGGCTTCCCTCACAGCCCTGGCTTCGTCCAGAAAGTCGTCCAGAAAGACGTCCAGTCTAATTATCATATTATGTCTTTATTATTATAGATTACCTCGTTAAAGGCCCTATGTCAAAATACAGTCACATTCTGAAATAATGCAGGTTAGAGCTTAAATATATGAATTTGGGGGGAGGCAATTCATACATTGCCTTTATATCAATGAGACTGGGGAAATCTGGAGGTGTTAGTTTCATACTTTCAAAACTTCCTGCAAACTTCTCCTCCTTTGATGGTTCACTCACCCAATATCTTCATTCATAAAGCTCTTTAAGTCTTCAGTTCTAACAAAACTCCTTAAAATAGGATGTGAAAAGCTAATGCTACAGTGTTATTTAAGTGACAACTAAGTCTAATGTATTAACTTCAAGTATGTTTGCTTCGAAATAGGGACTGAACATTAATCAAAAAGAGTAAAATTGCATTTGTGAACTTGCAAGCACCAGCAAGCCAAACCTATGTGGTGTTTCGTGTCGTTCCACAGCCTTTGAACTCATGTGACATCTGGAGCCATCTCAATCACCCACTTGGAAATCCACCTTCGGTCCTTGGACTCCTACACTAACTACCATCATTATAATGCAAACCTACTTGACATTTTCTTTCTTTTTTAAATATATTTTATTGATTTTTTACAGAGAAGAAGGGAGAAGGATAAATAGTTAGAAACATCAATGAGAGAGAAACATAAATCAGCTGCCTCCTGCACACCCCCTACTGGGGATGTGCCTGAAACCAAGGTACATGCCCTTGACCAGAATCGAACACTGGGACCCTTCAGTCCGCAGGCTGATGCTCTATCCACTGAGCCAAACCAGTTAGGGCAGTGCAAGCCTACCTGACATTTTCTTTATTGTTGTGCATTTATTGAGTGCCTGTGGGATGCAACATCCAAGGAAGCTGCTAAAAGTTGGTAAGTAGTACTTGAATACAAATCTCCAACGCAGAGCTGCTAGAAATTAGGTTTATGATTCAATAAATAGGGTTTTTTTTACTATTGCCCAAACCGTGCCCCAGCATGACCTGGGTGCACTAATCCTGTTAGGGGTACTATTTTTGGATGTCATAAATCTAGGCTTTGGGCTATTTCTAGTCATTAAACATCCCATGGAACTTTTCATAACACTAAGCGTTTTTAATCTGCAGCTTCTGGCCAGATTCCAACTGGAATAATTACATTTTGCTTAGTGTACCTAAACTCTTATATGGAAGTATAAGACACCCTTTTACTGTATTATCTCCACAATTAAACTGTAATCTATAGAGTGTGTTGTATAGCTTTTAACTTGGGAGAATGTATGTGTTATATAATTCTATAAATTGTATTCCTGATCAAACTCAATTTAGCCATTACATTTTTTTCCAGGCCTTTGAAATAATTTGTGTGCAAAAATGCAGGTCGATAAGTGCTAAATGTTATGTTGTCTTAAATATCAGGGAGTAGAACCCAGGAGCTGACCATAAGAGCCCCTTTTCTACCAACAGGAAATGAGAGCCTCTTTGCCTGAATTTCATTATTGTTCACATGGTTGTTTGGGAATTTGGTTTCAACTCAGAAACACACCAAATGTTACAGGCAACTTGAATTCATTAGGTTCTTTTGATTATATGGGAAGTTAAGAAGAATGAAAGCCTGGCCTTCTAATACACCATACCCACATGAGTGCAGTTTCCAGTTTATAGTTATAGGGGAGAAGAATACCAATTTCTCAAAGGTCTGGTCACCTAACATTCAAAAGATAAACAAAATGATCTCACTAAGGAGTTCCTAAACTCTAAAAGGCCTTTAAATAGGCCAACAGCTGCTCTTGCCCGAGGAGGGCCTGGCAAGCATCTACTCTTGAGGTCAGGGGATGAGCTAGAGAACCCGAAACGCAGGCACCAGACGAGGGCAGCAGTGGAGGGCACTGTGGTGCAGACTGCTGGCTTTTGCCATTCTCAGCTTCACAGATGAAAAGGACTCAACTTGTCCCTATAAAACAGGCATGGGAATTGCAGCAAAGCCAGGAGAGAGGGCTTTTGACCTCATTACTATTCAAGTGGCCTGGAATCTCTGAGGCAGTATGGACAGATGACTGATCCTTTTCAACCAGGGCATAGGAAATGTTTGTTGTAAAACACCTAGACTTATTTTCTGATTGTGATTCCTATTCAGATGACATCAGGAGGTTCACGTGTCCAACCAGCTGTCCCAGGTGAAGCTTACATTTACCCGGGTTGGAGCAATAAAACCACTGAAAGAACACATCCAGGCCCAAATGGAATGGTATCTCTTTGTAAGCCTTTTGTAAACTCTTACACAGAGAAAACAGAACTTGTGTATATCCAACCTGCATCCCTTTACCACATGCAGAGCCTGGTTCCTTTATCCCACTCAACAGCGACAATAGGAAACAGAAATCCTGGAGCCTTGAAATTCAGTGCATTTACAGACTCATTTTTCTCCTACTTACTTTTGTTTTATTACTATCAAAATAACATTCCTCCATGGCTAACCAAAACTCCAAATGGAATAAATCTCCAAATACTGATGAAACAGATTTCTTTCTGGTCAATACAACAGTAATTATTAGCATGTCTCACCAAATTCACATTCAGAGAGACTTGATTTAAGCCAAAATAGCTTAGTAAAATAGAGATACAAAACTTTAAAGAACTAGTATATATTTGGTATTTTACTGTACATTTAATTCCAAGACATTTTACCCCTTCTCAAGAAAAATATAACAAACTGTAAAACTATGAAAATTTATTTGGTGAAAGCCTACGAATTATATTCCCAGTTAAGCTGTTTCTTCCTTTTCCCCTCTTCAAATTTTGAAGGACTGTCTTTAAAACTGTTACATACCCAGAAGGGTTGGCAGAATTAGGACTGGAATAAAATAGGATATGATTTGTAAAATCATCTTCATATATTTGAATAAGGTATGCTTCCCCCTCTCAAACTTACTCAGTAAGATGGCTCTTATCACAGTTGTTAACACCATAGAGGCAATGTGCTATCTCTCTCAGTAATATTTGCATTTTGGATCTCATTTCTAATTGTGGAATGAAATAATCTGTTCCAGATAAAAGAATTTTAAGTTTAAGCCCAGAAATTATTTTTGAGCTCTACTTGATCACCTTTTTTTTTTTTTATGGTAGTTTGAAGGGAAAATTCACTGAAAGTAGTTTTTCTTGAGAGAATATTCTCTTCCTGCCAATTCTGCTTTACAAAACTACATTGTTTTACATTATGTATGTTAATCAATGCACGTGGAGATTGTAGGGAGCTAGAAGGACTTAGAGCAAGTTTATGTAATCCAGTCCCCTCACCCAGAGATTTGAAAATAATAAATGCACAGCTGTCTTTAAACTAATCTTTGATACAAACAACTCACTGCTCATAATGGTATTTCTCCATATGAATCCACCAGTGACGTGATTAGTCACTGGCTCTAGTGTATGTATCTTTATATCTAAACGTGCCCATTTGCACACTCTCAGGTACACAGACCATCAGGTGATCCTACAGAAGCATCCACAGGGATTATGTGCTGTGATTTGTTTTCTCCAGTATGGTGATCCATTTGCTTTCAGCAATTCCTGATCTCTAAACTCATCTCCTTATTGGCCAGGAGTCAACATGTGTGCAACAGCAGGCTGGGTCAAAGATAAAGCCATGACCCTTGAAAGGGAGAAGTTGACGGGCCACGTGGGGAAAAGCCGCTGATCTGAGCTTCATTAGCATAGTGCTCTAACCAAGGAGTTAACCAGACACAGACAAACAAATAGCACACACCTATTTTAAGATGAAATCGCTTAACCAATATTGGCCCACTTTTCAACAAACAAATGTTAACGCATTATCAAGTTTCCAAGCAATTATTCAAACCATTAGAATATACTAGATTTCTCTTTTTCTGTTATGAAAGAGTGTGTTGAGTTGTTGACTGGTGATGTGAATGAGCGCCCTAAGGAGAGGGGTGGAATTTATTCTTATTATTAGTAACAGACTTCACGTGGACTCTGGCATGATCTACAAGGCTTAACACTCCAAAGCTAGAGATCAGAGTTGCCCGTGACATGATGGAATTTGTTTTTTAATGATAGTATTTCATCTTAACTCATGTTGTCATGTGGAGCCATGATGTCACCTAAATGTAGTTAAGCCATAAAAGGTGCCATATTCTCCTAGTAAAATATTATTAGCATTTTACTAGGCTCCTGTATCCTATAATAATACGCAAAGAGAGAATCCAGATCTCTACATTTCTCTGTTTCTATAATAGAAATAAAGTTAGCATGCATTCAAGAAAAGACTACAATTATATGATTATGTAACAAAGGTAATATTGTTCAGGATTTTAAATGAAGGAATTCAGAAAATAAAATGCAAACAATGTCTAAATGTTGGAATCGTAAAAAGCTTCACATAGGTTGAGTAAAAATATATCTCGAAGGGATACATATAAGATCATCTCCAAATCTTAGTTGTTCCCAATCTTATATTTTGTTGTTTTCTATTGCAGCACATTTGCCTAAGAGGGACATTTTAAGCAATATAGCACAGTATAGAAGGCAGACACCTGTAGTTTGTCAGAGGTCCAGAAGCCCACAGCCATCCATGAGATCTAACGCAAAGCTGCCCTGAACAGGGTATTGTGTGAAGGGTGAAGGAAGGGGAGGACTGCTCTAAGACCTTTAATAAGCTTCAATCCCACAGAAAAGTGACCCACATCTTCATCGCAGTAGATCTTTCTGGAGGGAATCGGATGCAAACTAACCATTCTGGAGGATAGTTCCTGTGCTCTAGAAGACCCACTGTGCTCTCAGTTACCAGGGACAGCAGGCATCATAATGGAAAATTCCACGTTTATCAGAGTCTAGAACACAATCTTACATGTATTAAGTGCTTGACAAAATTGTTTATTTAAGAATATCACACGCTTAACAACTTAGTCACCATTATCATCATCTTCATTCACTTTTATTGCAAATACACCAAAAGCCCAGCAGGAGCTGATCTCTTGGAACCTAACTAGTTTCCTGAGTCTAGAAATACAGTGAGTCATATAGCAAGCTTAGAAACAGAATTCAGGTCTATTTTGGCTAGTATTCTAAATCTAGATAATAGTTACTTAAATTCATCCTCAGTATACACTGGAGGGGCAAGAGAGAAATTCAACAAGTATGACAAAGATGGGCCAAGGGAACAACGGTTTTTGAGATCTCTTGAATTCATTTCGATCAACACAGCTCCATTATTTATAACTATTTGATATAAGATTACTCTCCAGATCCAAAAGGAATGAGTTTAGGAGGAAACAAAACAATACTAACACCCATTAATTCAGTTAACTAACATCTGACCACTATGCAAAACCCATTGGTTAATTGGCTTGCTATGCCCCATTTTAGCTGAGATTGTCCTGGTCACAGTTTCTTGCATGGGAAATAGCACTAGGCTCTTTGTGCATCAGAATGTCCACTAGTTCAACCAGCAATGAAGACCATTCATTTGCCAACAAGGAACCAATAAAATTCTTCCTCCGAAATGTTTCTAGGAGATGCATTTGGGTGGTGGTGGTTACTAGACCTGATGGATCATGAATGGAGTCAGGATTGGTGACTATGTTGAGTCATGCTTAGAATAGCTAAACTGAGAAACCCTCTCAAGTTAGAGGCTGCCCATCACTCAGTGGACTTTTTCATGAACTTGAAATATCTTGATGCAAAAAAGTCCTCTCCAGAGCTTGGAGTGTTCAATTCCAGAAATACCGAAACTTTTTAAAAACATTTCAAGCTAATGAAATGATAAAGGTCTCACATGTGGAGAGATAAAGACGAGTTTTAAAATTCAGGAACAAATTAAATCTAAAAATCTAAAAAATTAAATGTATTTAGTGTTTTTCTCTTAAATAAGCACATCTATGCATATAATGTGATTGCTACAAGGATAACACCAAAGACAATTCCCATCTAATTTTATAAAAGTCATTTGGGTGTTTGATTTATGTAAACACTACCTGTTAGTATACTTCTTCCTGCACTGTAGTTTATTGGGCAATTAAAGCTTCTGTGACAAGACACTAACCAAGAGGATCTCAAAGAGAAGTACTCATAGATCCTCTTAAATTAGAGATAGTTGCAGTGTCATTGAAATGATGTCTGATCTGCACATTATTTTCCAGAAGTAACACCAGCACCAGGCATTTGCAAATGTGCCAAATTCTCCAAAACTTCTACATAGGAAAAATGTTTAAAGATTGAAATAGAAAAACTATTCTTTAAACTAAAAACAGCCTTAAAATAATTACATGCCTACTAGCTGAGAGTGATACATTACACTTGTTCATGCTTTTTATACATTTTCAATGACTGACGAGAAGATTATAGATAATTTTTCCTTTCCATTGATACTAGTAAAGTTGCATCCTGGCCATACAAGTCAGTCTGGAATAAAACAACTTGAGTGTAATCTGGAGTCAAAACAGGTGGTGAGAGAATGTAGCAGCTAAGATGTTAGACTGAAAACTAAGAGGGGGAGGGGAAGAGAACAATAGAAGACCAGTTTATGCCACTGGTAATGCAGCTGTGCAAAATAAAACTCAACTGTGATCAAAATTGCAATTGACAACCTGAAGACAAATGAAAGACCAAGAGACAGACAGCTTGTTGAGAAAGCTTGGCACCCATGAGTTTAGCCAGAGCTCTGTGCAAGAAAATAGAATGCAGATGGGGAGAAAAGCAGCTGAGACATGGTAAGAGGAGGAACTGTAAACATCAAATCCATCAGGTAAACTTCAAGGCATTATGGTGGGTGTGAGGCTGTGTCTGCTGGACTCAGAACTCGTCTTCTGGGAATCAAGCAAGGTTCCCACCATCCGCAGCATAAACATGACTTACACAGTTCACACTTCAATGAAATTCTTGTTACCACTGTCTCAGGTGAATTGCAGTTTGCTCTAAGAATACCCTCTCACCCAGTCATCCCAGTTCAAAGGTTCTTTTTGGCCATATATTCTTTCATAGTGACGATGGCACTACCAACCTCCCAAACAAAGAAGCATTTTTGACAAATCATCCACATACGAATTCTATTGATATTTCTCACAATTCATAATTTGGGGTGGGATGGGAGACGGAGTCTCTCCATTGCTAGGGCCTCTTTGTTTTTGTTTAGCCAGGGACTGGCAAAGTCATATATACTATGTCTATCATTTTAATGTAAAGTTATTCCAGAGAAGAAGTTATTCCACACTCACTTCTTTCTGCCAATGCTCTTTTTCAAATTTGCTACCCAGACACAATATTCTAGTGTAGACCAAGCAATGTTAAGAACCAGGGGATTATAATTTCCCCCAAAGTAGATTTTTTAAAATTATATAGACTGAGATCTTGCTAACTTCTCTTTCTTTTTTCTTTTCTTTTTTTTTTTTAAGAGAGAGAGAGAGAGGAATGGAGAAAGAGAAACATCAATGTGAGAGGGAAACATTGATCAACACACTTCCTACTAGAGATTGAGCCTATAACATAGGCATGTGCCCTTACTGGGGACCTAATCAGCAACCTTTTAGTGCATGGGACAACACCCAGCCAACAGAGCCCCACACAGGCCAGGGCTTGCTAGCTTTTTAATAGCTACATTATACTCTCAGCTAATAATGAGTATGTCATCAACTGAATCTCTAGCTTTTTTTACTTTTCTACATGATCACTATCTATTATTTTCACCTTTTGAAGTTAACCATGTGGATGAAGGATGATTATAACTTAATGTTCAAATATGACCCAAAAGAATAATGCAAACAATAGATGGACCCGTGCTGAACCTAAAAAACTTAATTAATGATGGTCAACCTTTGCCAAAGAATGCTAGATATCATTTGTTTGGCTTACTTTCATCTCACTGAAGCAAAGACAGTCCAGGGGTGGCAGGGGGGTGGGGTAGGGTGGAGAGATTGAATAACATGTACACAGTACAGGTGATAAGGATGTGTCAAAAGAATGGCAGGATTTTCAGTTGGATAGGATAAAATCCATACAAATTAGTAGGAAACGTGTGGAAAGATAAACTTCAACAATATTACAGGGAGTCTTAACAAACAGACAGTGGTACTTTGTCTTTATTCAATAAAAATTGAAAGGAATTTAGTAATATTTGAGCAAGTCAGTGACATAATAAGATAAGCAACTAATATTCATTTAGCAAAGAGATAGTATCAAGTAATTTTTTCAGATATCATCTCATTTAATCACAACCCTGCTCTAGAAAGAATGGTTCGATGGGGACAAGAAAGCTGGAGTCAGAGCAGTTATAGGAAGAATCCAGACTGGGAGAGGCCATGTGAACTAAAGTGGTTTCCAACGAAGAGATAATGAAGCCTTTAACCAGCAAAGTGGTGGCTAGAATAAAGTAAAGAAAAGACAAAATGCAATTGACAATGAAGAAGAAGTAGCTGGACTTGATAACTGATTAGATGTGGGAAGCAAATAGTAAAATAAATCCATCAAGAACACACAATCTTAATATTATGACCTAGGAAAAGGTAGCTCTCTCAACAGAAGGAAGGAAATAACAAGGAGAAAAGCTGGGACTTGTCTGTGGTGTTGGAAAATGATGGATTGACTTTGGATGGATTAACATGAATGTGTCTCTGAGACATCCAGATTAAAAGGTTCCAGGTCAGAGAGTTGTAAATTATGTGTGGCACTTGAGAGTCATATTGATATTAGAGGGATTGAAAATATGGAATTTTTAGATCAAGTTATAGGAATAAATAAGAATTCCAAAAGAGAAATGGGAAAAAGATAAAGGCTTAGGGTATTAAGAAGAACTGGCAAAAGAAATAAAAACACCATCAACAATATGGGAAGGAAACTCATATTGAGCTGTTGATGGCAATAAAGCGGGGAAGATGGGGCAGTATATGAGAGCAAGCAGGAGGATTTGATGCTGCAGAAAGTCTTAAATGACACAGCTCGTCTTAAATGTCACAGCTCCTATATGATGGGCCAGGTAAGTGCCAGCTCCTGTGATGGGCCCAGATGAGGTCAGTTGGCCACATTGGTACAAGCTCTCTAGAAGAAGCTGGAATCTACAGTTTGATTTCTCCCCAGCACTAGGACTGATCGATTTGCTGGTACTGGGAGGACGTTCTTTGGAGGAACAGAATACTGGTGTGGTTCAGAGCAGCATTAGCACTGTTCAGAATTAAGTGTCCTACTGGAGAAGCCAAGACAAAGTAATACTGAGAGATCCAAAAGGTAGAGACATTGGAGTCACGTTCCAGGTGTGTGCTATCAAGGGTCAGGAGAATGCTCCTCATTAGACGCATGGGGCGGGGGGATTCTACTCTCTGGTGGGCAGTGGCAGCAACAAGGCAAAGTTTAAATATTAGAGGACATAGTATCCTAAAACAATTCTAAAACATAGATTCCGGTACAAGAAGGAAAATGAAAAGGCACAAATTGGGCAATTGTTATCAGAATTTTAAGGCTAAAAGAGCAGCAAGAATGACTAGTTGGCCCTAGCCAGTTTGGCTCAGAGCACTGACCTGTGGACTGAAGGTTCCTGGGTTCTATTCCAGTCAAGGGCACATACCTTGGTTGCAGGCCCGGCCCTGGTCGGTGCATATACAGGAGGCAACCAATCATCGATGTTTCTTTCTCTGTGTCTTTCCCTCTCCCTTCTACTCTCTCTAAAAATCAATGGAAAAATATTCTTGGATGAGGATTAACAACAACAACACAAAATAATACCTTGTTGTTTTAATCTCAGAGCACTGGACTAGAGGTCCCAAAATTTCTACCTAGGTTTAGGGAGGTCTCTGAAATCTGAGGCAAGTTTAAACCTGAAGGCTCTTCCAGCTATGAAGACCTTTTGGATTACAGAGATTGAATTTGAGTATAATAACACATAGGAGTGCCTTCAGAAATAATGGGTTCAACCAGGATGTATGGTAGCTGGTATGAAAGCCAAATTGCAATTCATAAAGGAAGGAGTGAAAAAAAGAATGTAATTTATGGAAACAACTAATTCTGATGGAATTTTGCACTAAAAGAGAGAAAAAGTAGGAAAAGAGAGAGAAGAAAGAAGTTGAGGAAAGTATGAAAGTATTTAAGGTCCAGAAAAATGTTTCAATTTGTATCTCTAGCTGATGGAAATAAAGACACCTATAAAAAGAGAGAAGGACCAATAGAAAGAGGAATCATCCTTGAAATTATGGGGTCCCAAAGTAGAAGAGAATGGCATAGATAAAGTGTGTTTAGGCCCAGAGCCCATTTGAAGTTGCATCCTTACAGAAGAGGCCCAGGGTGGTGAGAGGAATAGAGTCTAGTCACTAGACTGAGTCTGAAGGCCCACATGTTAGTCCTAATGCTGTCTGCAATCCACCATGCAAGCCTGGGCAAGTGTGTCTTCTCTCGGAGCCTCTGTTTGCTCAGGAGTAGGGGAGATGGCCTAGATCCTTCTAGCTTGTAACCAATCAGGAACAAGTAGACCATAGAGATGTGGAGGGAGAAGAACAAAGAGAAAGGAAATCTGATTAGGCGCCATGTTCCCAGGAAATTAGCAAACCTAACGGTGGTGATGGTGAGGGCAACATGGGGGTTGCTAGAATAGAATGAGAATCCTCTGAGGGAACACCGGAGCAAAGAAAGTCCATGAGAGAACGCTCTGCACAGCAGCTAAAACCTTCGCAGTCATGCCAGTTCTAAATTCTGGCTCAGCCACTAGTAAGTTATGGGACCTTAGACAGACAACTTAATCTCTCTAAAGCTGTTTTCTCATCTGAGAGATGAGAATAATGGTTCCTTTGTGATTGGTATAAGAAAGTAAGATACTAATGAGGAATTCAATAAGATAACGTATGGATAGTACTTATTCTAAAACAGGGCCTATAGGTGTGCTCAAACAAGTTCAGTGCAGCTGAAATAAATAAGAGAAAGACACAGCTGAGGATAAATATAAAAATGCATAGTGACCACTGTAATTCATAACTTGCCCTCCTACAGTCATCTAGAAGGGAGAGTAGATAAAGCAGTTAATGAAAAGGATTTCATAGTATGGTAGAAGCAGAGGAGGACATTGAAGTGCTTCTGGAAGGCAGGTGCATGACTGGAGGACTGATCACAGGCAGAGAAGAAAAAAGGAAGGGGCCTTTGACTGGGAAACCAGGGCAACTTCACAATTGAAAAGGCCAAGGGTCAAAGGAGTATGAGTCTCTGGTCCAAAAGGGATTGGATGAGGCAAGTGGGTTAGAGCATGTGATCAGGAAAAGGAAACACAAGTGTAAAGAATTGAAAGGGGTCATAGAGAAAAACTTAAATTAAAAAAAAAAAAAGACAAAGCAAGATGCAAAGAAAAATTCTGGAATGATAAATTTTAAAAACTGTGTTTTCTGGCAAACGAATGCTATTGTATAATGTTTTATACTTTTAGACTGTTTTGCCACCTATATGTATAATTTATTCAATCAAAATATTGAATAAAGAGAAAGTACAATAAAACACAGATAGAGGCACTGGAATAGAAGTGGCTTAGAAGATGGCGTGGCTCCTTAAGTCCTTCTCTTGAAGAGGAAGGAAAGTCAAGGTCCCTGGAAATGCCAAGGCCAAGAGCCCTCGCCCTGCACTGGGATGACTTGCCTGCCTTATAAATTTGAAGAGGCATCCACAAGTATTTTTAGATCTGATGATAAGATAACCATATAGCTACCCCGAGTGAAAAACACCACCTAGATTCATGGTAACTTGCAGACCACTTACTCAAGTGCCAGGCACTGTTCAACACTATCCTAATTAATCCTCACCATAAGACCCAAGGAGAAATGGACTGTGGTTTTGCACATTTTTTAGATGAAGTGAAGCACAGAGATGTAATGTCACTTCCTGAAGTCACTGAGCCAGGCAGAGCCAAGATTGACTCCTCAGCACATACATTTAACTGTCACATTATAGAGAAATGTCAAAATAGAGACAAAATAGTTTTATGTTTTTAATTTGAAAGAATCATAATTATTTTTTTCTCCCAATATTTCACTCTGTGCGATTCTACAGCCCAATCTTTGCTGAATAACTTCTGGTATTTGCTTGTAATTTTAGAATCTTCTCTGAAAGGATGTGTCTGCAAGTCCAAGGCGGAAAATTTTAAAGTAAGACGGTAACTTCAAAACGTTGAACCAAGTTGTGCAGAATCTCAGTTTTTTGAGGTGGTGAACATTGAAAAACTCAGCAGTCAAGTTCTAAAATTGTAATTGTAGCTTGGTAACACTATTAAATATGTACACTGTGGTCTTTTTGACAATCGCATTAATGCCTTTACAAAGGCTTCAGAAGTTCCATCACAGAAGCATGGATGCTGGCTTGATCTATTTATTACTCTTAAGTGTTCAGAGAACTGTCCCTATTTTCTAATTAACACTTTTAAAGATAAAAGACCATGTATTAAATCAATCTGAATGATGGTTGTTTGTGAATCCCACAAGATAAGGCAATTTGCATGTTCACTTTGTACTTACAAACTACATCTGTACATCTCCAAAGCAGTCCCTTATAATGTAACCCTTTGGTGAGTGTTTGTAACTTAAAAGAAAGTTTGGTCTGCTACAGAAGCAGTGCCAGTTATCTAAAGGGCTTCATTACCAAACATGATTAAGACACAAAGATATTGGGCTGTTCTTTCGCATTGTTTGCTATGGAATTGGAGGAAACGACTTTTAAAACATCCAGGATTAGAGATTATTACCTTTTTATGGGGAACTCAGGCAACTCATTTCCCCAAACAGTTAACTGCTTTCAAAGTAGCCAGTTGCCACTCACTTGGGGTAAAATTCCTTTGATATGAATTAAATAGCTTGCTGATGAAATGCACCTTTCAGCGACCTGTTTGAGTTTCCGTGGATGCTGTAGCTCACTTCGTGATGTGAATTCCAGCATTATTGCTAAATCACAGTGGTGATTTATTATTGGATTTTCCGTACTGGTGAGTCAGCGCTGTAAGATGTTTACCAAATTAGACTTTCAAGAACAATGGCACTGCTCTCATTAAATAGAAGCCTTTGTTGCCGATAGAGGCTATTATTTCCACATGGTTATGATGTGGTGTGTTCACACTTGGGGCACTCATCAGATAGGGTTTCTTTGCTTTTGCAGGATCTGTCTTCATTGTGCTTTACGTGCTCAATCAACTTTGAAACCATGTGTAAAAGCCCCAGTCTTCGAAATTCTAAAAAGGATCCTTTATCTTTCCTAAACAGTTCAACCTGTGCTTTTCTTTTGCCAAATGAGTCAAGAACCAGAAATATCATGTTGGCTAGTGAAAATGGTATCAGATTTTTCTGTTTCTTTTTTTTCTAAAGAAAATAGAAACCAATGCCTTATGTCAATCGGCCTCTCATGAATGGCTCTGTAAAAAGTAAAACATGATAAATGTTACTGGGGGCACTGGTGAGATGGTGAGCATATCATGCTGACTTTTCCTGGGGAGAAACAGAGGACTTTTTAACACATTTATTTATTCAATAAGTATTTATTGACCATCCACTGCATGCTGGGTGCTCTTATTCTGTTATAGGTGCTGCATACATAAATGTAAACGTAAAATGCTTGTCTTCATAGAGCTTACTTTCTAGAAAAGAAAGATGCATTAAACAAGTAACTCAAATATATATAGAGTAATGTCAGCCCATAATTTATATAGGTGCTAGATGTGCCCAATAAAATTAAAGTTCTTTAAACTCCTGCAATGCTTGCTTACCCCAAGACCGATTTTGAGCTTACTTTAACAAGGAGAAGCTTTTAGCATAATACATCTCTAATACGGCAACTGCTGCCTGTGATCTCTTGCACAGCTCTCATATTGTAGGTTCAATGACAAGTTTTCCCTAATAAAATTAGCACGTTCCAGCCCCTTACATTCTGTATCTAAGTTGGAATGATAGGAGGATGCTTCGTTGCTGACAACTTGGGGCATGTTTCATTGTGATCCAGCTCATAAAAGAAGCAACTGGACACTTTCTGAGGCCTTGTCTATGACTATTATTAGGTGATTAACAAAATCATAGTTCTTTTTCTTTATTGTGTCATGATTACCGTGAAACTGAGCATGGACAAATAAAGCATATTAGCAACTCAAATCCCAAAGCAATGGACTCAGGGTTTGGCTTTTGTTCCCACTGCAAAACACGGCAAATGATGTTCACACGAGAGACCTTGTTTCTTGGACGGTTCAGGATTCTACAATCCCCAGGACATTAGCTATCCCTCCACCTCTTTCTTATTCACCCAAGAATGCAAATGGGAATATCGGTGAGTGGGGGAAAAAGTATTATCGGAATAACCTTGAGTCCTCTGCTCTAATTTATGTTTAAGTAAATCAGTTGTGAATGATTATTAATCACAACTTACTTATGAAGCACTTCCCAAAGAATCACACTGTGAGTGCTGCAACAGCGCACTTAGAACCATCGGCCCAGATAGACGACATTCTTTTAAAGTTAGATAACCACATGTGCTCTGAATTTTTAGAAATTCATTATGTCGTTAAATACCAATAACCAAAGCCAACCAGCGTCATAATTTAAGCACTTAATTTGCTTTATTACTATCGTTTTCTCCTACTTGGCTTCCTTTCTCTCTTCCATATGAAAAATTTGACGATGGAGGGGGGCAGGGTAGGTGGTTAGCTCTCCCTAAAGCAGGTACTGCCCTCTCCCTACAGCGTGTCTTTCAGACCACCACTGACAAGGTGTTGATATGTGGAAGTAGTTACCTCAGGTCGACTGTTCCTGCAGCCAGGCTGGCAGCAGTCACTTCAATGGAAAGCCCTGCGGTCCCTGCCAGCTTCTCTGGTCCACAGATGTCTCGGGATGCAGCCCCCTTTCGTGGTTGCAACGTGGGGATTCAACGTGGGGATTCGCAAGTGATCAGCGCACCAGAGTTGATACTGACCTTAAAGTGGACCTCGACAAAAGGTAGGAAACTTGTGGGCTTCAGAAAAATATTTTGTAATGTTTGAAACCCTCCAAAAACGTTTGAAGAATTTCTTCCTTTGTGATTCAGATGGGATCGTTGTGTTCTTCCTGTGAATGGATCTTTTGCTTATTTGGGGGTAAATGTGGTTTTACATACTGTAAGTTTCACCATAAATCCTTCTGAAAATACAAACTGAAAGCACACTTTCCTTCTCATTAAATTCCATTATCCCCAAAGAAAGATCTGAGTGTAACTGTAACCGGATCTGAGCAGACTGTAAACCAGAAGTGCAGGCTGCCTTGTAAACAGTACAACAGGAGATCTCTGGGAAGGTCTGTCTCCATTCTGACTCCATAAGCAACTGCTGCGCAAAGTCAAATCTGTACATTAGGCTAGAGGTTTAAACCCCAAATAGCAGGATTGTGTGGCTTTGTAGCAATTTTTTAAAATTGTTTTAATTATTGTGAGACAGGAAACATGTTCAATAGAAAATAAAACCATTAGCATGACTTCTATAGAATAATGTGGCTGCTCTTTGATAGGCAGCATTATTAGAGCTTTCCCACATTTTCGTGGATAAATAAAAAAAAAACTTTTTGAAGTTTAGGATGTGCATGGGCACTAAGGAAAACATTGGCTTAAAGCCCAATTTTTAAAATTCGGCAAAGGGAACGGGAATCTAAGAGAAGATAAATAAAAGGGAAAAAAAGAAGAGAGAATAAAGACCTGGAATGGGAAGGAAGCAAATGCTGAATAAGGAGAGGAGGGAGGAAGGGAGGCAGGAAGGAGAGAGCCTAGAGAGAAGGCTAAAACCTGGGAGAAACTGTCAGTGCTGTTACCTCAACACATGGAGCTTTCCGAGTGGATCGGCAAACAGAAAGCTCAGGTGTTCCTGTAATTGTGATACGTTGGGAACATTCACACTGTGAATTGAGCCTCACACTCTACCTGTGTGATGATACAGAAGCAGACTGTGTGTATGCGGGGCTACCACAGAAAGATGTCAAAGTAAGCACATGAGGATGGAGGACTTGGGACGTCCTTCTGTCTTGCGCTCCTCTGGGACTGATCATAGAATCTGTGCATTTATATTTAATATGATATTAATGGGGCCCATTTGGTACATCTTTAGGTTGAATAATTTTAAGAACATGCCACAATTTTTATGAGAAAATCATTTTTAAATGTGGGAAAGAGTCAATGTGGGTTTCCCCCCCCCCATGGAGAAGTAGTTTAAAGCTTAAATATTCAGATTCAATTCACCATCCTAGGGATTAGAAGTCAGCAAAATGCTGAGATAATGAGGCAGAACTCGAAAAAGAGAAGCCATCTCTGTGGAGGCGAGGATACAGGTCTTGGGAGAACAGCTTAGTATATTGCAGAAGACATACAATGAAGGAAGGTATTGGACCTCTTTCACCTGGAGAAGTAAAACAACAAGCCAAGCAGCCATGTCTTAAATTAACTACATTATACGAGCATTTGTTTCGTGAAACTATTTACCGAAGGATACACTATATCTGCATGTCTGCAAGGGAAAATCATCCTATTCATTGTACTGAAGACCTCTGGTTCCACTGTAGATGTTTTTGTCCATGAAGACAAGATTGGAGAAAACTTTTCCATCTCCATGATAATAGTGACCACAGGTTGGAAATTAAGATTTCTACGATCTTGGCCTAACTCCTATACATGTTTCTATTTCTACAAGTATAAATTATTTATTCTTTTGAGTCTCCATTCATCAATCTCAAAATAGAGAATCTATAGAAGATGTGTGTATTATGGATTTGCTTGTCTGCACTATTATAGAGCAATCTTGGCCCACATTTAAAGATATACTTAAAGAGAATTTAAATATGAACAGATTCATATGCGCATGCACACATTATGGAAGAAAGGAAAAAGAAAAAAATGTTATGAACTTTTTTTCTACAAAACATCACTTCTTACATGTACAGTATTTGGGATATTCTTTCTTAAGTGACATTCATTCTTTTATCAGTTAGTGCACTGAGAGCAAATGATGCTGTATTTATAATATTCATGAATTTTTTATATATTTATTCCTGCTTAACCACAAAGTTACTTGAGTTGCAATATGTTGGCTGCTCACACTGCCCAGTAGTTAAGCCCTACTGCTAAAAGGAAGCATGAGTTTCGGACAAAGGTGGATGCTTTTATATGAGGGGCACCTGACCCGCTTCAGGAGTGGCAAGGAGGTCGAAAGGGAGGACTTACTTATTGTATCCTTGTTTGATAATCACCTCTATGCAATGTATTTATATCTAACATTTAAATGCCTGTGTGAGTCCTCCAAGGGCTAACTAATGTCATTTTCTTTTGTGGTGTGCTATTGTTATGCCTCTATACCAGTTCTGCCAAAAATTCCCCATCACTTCTTCTTCATTAAATATCAGCAAACCATGAGGGTTAGTTCTGCATCACCACTTCAATTTCCTCATGAAAAATTGTTCTTCTTTCTTTGGGTTAAGCATCCAGGCCAATATCACTCATGTCTTGTTATGTAGCAAATGAAATTAAGGCGACATAAAGGCAACATGAAGGGTAAGCTGGCTTCACCCGCTATTCTGGATACCACTGCGATCTGCACAACTCAGACCACAGGCTCGGCACTGCATCATCAGTTGTTTCCTTGTGTCCCTCTAAATGGCAGCACAAGGCACCTGAACGTGAAAGTCGCCCAGTCCTAGCTCCTTGCCAAATCTGCTCTGAGAGTTAGCCAAAGAACCTCACCAGTTTACGAAATGACGTGTGCCCTTGCTAAGAGCATTCTTTGTCCCATGCAGTCTTGATTCTCTTTTAAACCTATACACAAAAGACAGCTGGCTTAAGGTTGTAGTATTTTACTTGCATGTCAGATTGCTGGTCCCTAGCTTCTTTGGAGGACATCAGCAGTACAGCGACATCCCAAAGACTTCCCTGTGGACAGTCCCACCTCTCCAACAGGTGCTGGGCCCAGAGACGGAGACCAGTTATAACTCTACCAGCCCTTTTTATTATAAGAATGTTAGACAGCTTTGATGAAACAGTTGAGATTCACTGAACTGATGAATGTCAAATAAGTGGGAAAGGAACGGAGTGGTTTCAGCGCTGATCTGTCATCAGTGGATCAGATGGCAACGTGCTTGTTGCTAGCGCGGCTCCTGCCTCCCTCTGCTCAAATGCACCAAAGGAAGTGCCCATTTGCTGACTAGAAATTCACAGTCGAGGTCGACTGATGATGCAGTGCAAAGAGGCCTGTTTGTTCCTCTGCTCGCTCACGGATAAGCCAAGCCAGCCTTCACCTTTACATGGCTCCATATGTAATTACGTGATATCTGGAAATAAAGTTCAGTCACAGTTCACTAAAAACCTGTTCCCCCCTAAGAGGGAGGGAAAAATGGGGGGCGTGATTTAACAATCAGTAACAATAAATAAAATAAATAAATAAATAACAACTCCGTGTGCCAGATTGCAATGGAAGATGGAGCATTTATTTAAGGGGAAATTATAGTAGATTAAAAGAATTATAACATAAATACTAAATTTTTAAGGGGTAGTTTTTTTTTCTATTTCATCATAAAACCTTAAGAAGTTGTGGATGAACTTTAAGCAAACAGTAAAAAAAAAAAAAAAAAAAAAAGCTGAACCCAAGGAAGGTACAGTAGCTACTGTCTTGAAAACAAAACAATCTTTTCGTCCCTGCCATTTGTCTGAATTCTTCCTCCGGGCAAGCTGGACAGCTGCACTGGTAGGTTTTTTAGTCATGGGTTGTAAGCCCCACCTGGCTAGATTTGTTTAGCAGACAGCTGGCAGAATTAAATAAAAAGAATGGGACACAAAATGCTTCCCTAAAAAAAGCTGAGAGAATACTTTTTGGCTGTTTTAGCTTTTTGGAGGTTTATGGTTTTCCACTTTTTTTTTCTTGCCTATATTCACACACTACTCTATGTGAATATATCTTGTAGATATTTTCTCTCAATTATAACACCCTGATTGGGGTAAAAAAAAATGCACCATAAATGAAAATATCAAGTAAGCATGTCTTGAATGACTTTTTTTTTTAGTTAGAAATACCAATTTGCAGTTTATAGAAGTCCCCAAGAATGACATAAGTTTTAAATTAGCATTTTTTTATTTCTACATTTTCTTTTGCTATTTTTTAAAGCCAATAAAATAGATTTTCTTCCTCTGGAATGTTCTTTCTAGCTTAAAGATAAGAAGGAGTTTAAATTGTGGGAATGGCATCCTTCTGCATCTGTTTCTCTCTCAAACCTATCAAATATCTAATTTTTGGCATGACTGTTGGCTCCGACAGGGGGATGACATAAACCAGCTTTGTGGTTACATGTTTCACTTTTAATCTCATGGAAATAAAAATCAGCACTGAAATGTCCCTTTCCATGTGACAATTTGGGACTCTTTTCCAAAAGCCCAGGCAAAGGGGCGTTGACCTGGTTAAGCTTAACACACAGCACATGCAGAGGTGTCCTGCATGTTTATGCTAAAAAGTGCAAGACAAACCTTCCTTCCTTAGAGCTTTGTTCCCATCCGAAGTGTGGACAACAAACGTCGGGAACGGTATGTCTCAGTGGCAGCAAGTTGCCAAAGGACAGCAAATGCATGCCAGGATGGGGAGAAGAGGTTACTCACTGAATAACCACATCTCTCCTGTGTACTTTGTCTCCTTCTATAAATGCGGCAAGACTACTGGAATACCTCAACCATCATGGTTCACTTTTTAGCATGGGGAGAATCCAGGCTTTTCACTAAACACAGTAAATATAGTATGCAAGGCTCAAAAAACCCAAAATGGTTTGGACATGATCCTGATTGGAGGAACTCCATGAAAACAGATTCCAATTGCTTATACATGAGCAAGGGGGCGGGGGCCTGTTTCTTTTAAAGACAGCAGGGCAGAGAAACATTCATGCTGATAGCCCAGCCAGCACCTATGACATGACAACGATCGCCCGCTACAGCAAATGGAAAACTACGTAGCAATTCAAGTCTATTTATACAGCCCAAGGAAATGTTCTGAATATTAAGGACCAGGCCAGGAAACAAACTCTTTAATTCATTACCTAATACTCGCTTTCCAGAGCAAAAGCCTGACTTGGCCCCTCTCCACCCAGCCTATAAAATCTCTACATCTCTCCATGCAACGTAGACTTTATGGAGCCAGGCATGATCTGTTCATTGCAGAGGACTGATTCTTCCTAAGCACTGTATCAGTATCATACGTTTCAAATACGAGGGAGGCCTGGGCAGGCTAATCCCCGGGGCCCAAGTAAACCAAGTGGGGTCTCTCGGGAGGCTGTTGGCATAAAGCAAAAAGACACTGTTACTGTATATGCTTTCACATGCTTAGCAAAATGGGTCCTCATCAAAGACTAAGAAAACAGGCATGGTGAGAAGGGAGGAGTGAGGTCACTCTAGGTTTCTGCTTGACCCTTAAAGACAATCCAATCTTGGCTGTCATCTGACAGTGTTCTATTTAGTTTGATAGATACAATTACATCTATCTGGCCAGATAATTACAGTGTTGTGCATCTTCCATGTATCGGTGGCTTAGCAGAATTAAGAACTATAAAATCCTTTTGTGTGTACTACGGGGCTTTCTTTTCCTTCCCTAATACAGATTTCTTCTCACCCTCTTCCCCTGCCCAAGGAAAAGAAAAGGGAGAGAATTCCCTGTAAATTGTAGATTCTGCATTATTTTGTAAACGTTTAGTAAGAATCCATCAAGTCTGTCTTAGATCAACTTGCATCTCAGCCAACTTCTTTTACTGAAGAAAATTGATTCTTGTTTACTCCTTTCAGAAAGGAGAATCATGATGAATTTTAATAGGATAACCTACTGTTAGAAAAAATCTCCCTCCTTTGGCTTATGGAGCTTTGAAATTTCTAAATCAGAAATAAGCCTGGATTTTTAAAAAAACAAACATTTTTAGATAAAAATAAAAGAGCTCTACAAGTTTAAAGCTCAACCTTAATAGTTACTCAACAGCCATATTTTTCCTGTTTTCATCACCCCGATGAGCAGTGCATTATTCTGATACTTTGTTAAAAGGCCCTTTAATTGCATATTGACCTTCAGTTTTTAACAGAATCACCCACCACCAAGCAATATTTTATTTCTGGATGAAAATTAATATCGTCCTTACTATTTTAGCAGACAGAAGCACTTAATTGGGGATGGTGTAAACTACTTAGTAAAATGAATATTCCTGGGAGGAAAAAGAGTACTTGCTAAAGGTTAATTCTATTCATTGAAATCTATGAGAGAGTTTATTATTTTGATAGAGGTAAACATATTGCTATGGGAATACTATAGTATAAATCCCATGGATATTATTCAAGATCTATCTCATATTCAGCAACACAAAATGGCCTGTATCATTTGTTGCGTCAAATGATATTACATATTCTTGGAAGATGATTTATGTTTTTAAATTTCTAGAGTTAAATTTATAACATGAGAGATTACTAATTTCTTCCATCACCTAGAGTTTCAAATCACTAATTTACTAATCTATTACATGTATGTTTCCTATGCTTAAGGAACCAAAGAAATCTGCAGACTCTGTGTGTTCACCCAGGGATCTCTTTCCTGGTGGTGAAATGTAACCAGCTTCTTTGTGGAATGGAGTGATCACTGGGTGCCAGTAACACTACGCTATGATGTGTAGAGGGGGAAATGAAGGCTAGCTCATCTGAAGGAAGCTACAGGGGAATTTTAGATCAGCAGAATGCAATTATCCAAGTTGGCATTGTTCCAGGACCCCAAAAGCGAACTCTAAAGGTGGGTAAATTAAATAGCATCTCTCCTCAATTGCAGGACAAGCAACCACATTCCTGACAAAAGTGGTGCTTGTTCTATTTATTTGTCTTTACTATGTGAACACTACTGGCCAAGTGCTGGCCACTGTCATAGGAAATGGAGTGTGTAGATCATTTGATCAGAATTGGGAGCATTAGATCTATGAACAGGCACCCTATACTCTTCAACTATCTAAAAATTAAAAGAAGGTATTTTTAGAATCTGTTTCAAGATACAATGCATTGCATGGCCAGTGTAACTCAGTCAATTGAGTGTTGTCCCATGGACCAAGAGGACCCTGGTTTGATTCCGATTCAGAGCACATGCCCAGGTTGTGGGCTTGATCCCCAGTAGGGGGTGTGCAGGAGGCAGTCAATTGATGTTTCCCTCTCATTGATGTTTTTAGTTCTTACTCGTCCTTCCTCTCTCTCTAAAAATCAATAAAAACATTTTTTTAAAAAATACAATGCATTCGTTGATAGGTACTCAGGACCACATGACTGAGTTCTGGCCAATGAAATGCGGTTGGAAATGTATACTCAACTTCTAGCCAGGCCATAAAACTAGAATCCCTCTCTCTCTCTCTCTCTCCTCCTCCCGCCCTCCCTCTTACCTCTCTCTCTCTCTCTCTCTCTCTCTCTCTCTCTCTCTCACACACACACACACACACACACACACACACACACACATTCCTCTGGAAATGAATTACTTGGAGATGTTGAATGAAAGGAGTTCAAATCCCCAAGTCTCAAGAACCTGCTTGAAGAACAGCTGTCTAGAAGAGTCACTCAAGCTACATGTAGACTGAGCCATGAACAAAAAAATAAAACTGCTACTATGCTAAGGCTTGGGAGTTTTTGTTACAGTAACTAGAAATATCTTGACTAATGTAATATCCATGATAGAAATGGAATGCCTCTGAATTCCAGAAGTGAAAAAGTTAAAAAGTCATTCCATGAAGAAAGGATATGGTAGGATGTACATATTCATTCATTGCCTGTGAGAGTGTAAAATTTATACTAATGATCTGAAGGGGAAAATAGGCATAATATATTAAGCTGTTAAAACTATACATAATCCTTCTGCTTTGACTTCGTAGATTCTAGAATCTATCCTCGAAGAAAAATCAAAAATTAGTAACCAATATTTTTGTTCCTCACAGCATTAGTTCTGATAATAAAAATATTATGCAACCTTAATGTCAACAACAAAGAGATAGCTAACTAAGTTTGGTTATACCTTTATCAGAAAATATTATACAGTCATTAAAAGTTGTATATCCAGTGAATATTTTAGTCATTGGTGTATTCAATAGGCTAATGTTTATCAGGCACATATATGATATGCTAGGACTTATTCTAGATGCTGAGATCTTAACAAGGAGCAACACAAAAAAGTTCCCTGATCTTATGATGTATGTATTTTTGGTGGTAAGACAAACACGGTACAATAAACAAATAAATAAAAAATTAAATAATTAATTCTAATAACAGACTTGGAAAATGCTCCATTGTGAATTTTTAAGTTAGAAAAAAACCCCACTATTATGCAGGAACTGTACATACACCACACATACAGGCATAACAACACACACATACCCACCTCATACACAGAATTAAAGAGAAAAGGTCTGAAGAGAAAAATTATAAAATTCTGACATATTCATATGCAATTTTTCTGATCATGAGTGACTCAAAGTCCATGAAACATATAAATGAGTTGCATTGCTGATGTATGTATTTGAAATATTAAGTGTACAGCACTAGGGTGGAGGGATCAATTCACATAGAGTACAAATGTAATTGGGCAACCAACCAGCAGCCACTTCACAAAGCTATTTTATTGTTGCAAATCCAGTAATACTTTGCAAAGTGATTTAAATTACTTAAAAGAAAACACCATTTCTTTTTTAAAATTTCTTGAAAAGAAAAGAAAGGGTGGTGGGTTTGGATAGAAACCAGCTGCTAGTGCTGATAATTGAAGTGGAAAGAAAGAAGCAAGCCTAGAACAGTAATTCAGTGATGGTTCTTGGCCTGAGGAATGGGCTCATCATTTCCCTAACCCGGCAGTAACGCAAGGGAACTCATGAAATTTGTTCAGCTTGTACTTCAGGGGAAAAAAATCACTCATCAATCCAGTGAAAAATTAAAGAATCACTACTGCTGTGAAGTGGGCATTTAAATTTTCCATTATAATTTACTCTGTTTTCAAGGGTAACATATATAGGATGGGTTCATAGGTTGATCTTTCAAGTGCTCAGCATGTCCATTTGCAAATGCCATACTGTCAACAGTGATTATTACTGAGTTGGGGGATTAAAGATTTGTTTTTAGTGTTCACACATTTCTGCTTTTTAAAATATTTTCTAAAGAGAGTATGGCTTGCTTAAAACATTAAATAAAAACAAAAATAAATAATACATGTATACATAAAAACAAAAGGTACTGCTGTCTCTTTGTTCATTAGGATTGTAAATGCAAATGACTCCCACATCCTAATGGTATGATGCTCCATTGCATGTGTACAGGTAGACTGACATCAGTGGCTTCAAGTTATAACCACAATGCTCCCAATAGCCATCACATGGCAGGTGAATGTAGGTAATGCCACTGGACTCCATGCCATGCCCTTAATGCCATAAATCACAAAGATGCTTGGAGCCCTACAAGGGTGGCCCCCCTCCCTAAAATTCATTCACATCTATCTATCATTTATTAGAGTCCCACACCTTCAAGTGAAGTGCGCAGAGCAGAAAGTATCTCAGAAGCACCAGATTTCCGTAGAGATAGAAAAAGAGAGTTTAACTTAATTACTTCTTAACTATCTCAACCAAAAATCTTCAGGCACTATGCACACAGGCAGAAGTGTTTGCAGTCATAGACAAATTCTACCAGGACTAATTCTGTTGGCAACAGGGAGGAGCTCTGAATCAAGAGGGTTATAAGGACCCTGGCCCATGTGGCTCAGTTGGTTGGTCATCGTCCCAGGCACCAAGTGGTTTCCAGTTTGGTTCCCAGTCAGGGCACATGCCCAGGATGTGGGCTTGCTCCCTGGTAAAGGGTGTACAGGAGGCAGCCTATGATGTGTCGATCTCACATCTATGTTTCTCTCTCTCCACTCCCTTCCTCCTCTCTAAAAATAAATTAATGTATTTAAAAAAAAACAAAACACAAAACAACAACAACAAAATAACACAGAATGTTGGAAGGAATCTAAGACAGACATCTAGCCCACCACCCAGGCAATATTCTGAGCAGAGGCGTATTTATCCTCTTCTCAAAGTTCTCCATTGATCTGAGGAAAAGAGACAAGGGCATTTATATCCATGATGTTTCTTACCAAAGGTGCAATATTTGCCACCTACTCCATCTGCAGCAGTTCGGAATGTAGTAACACTGAAAGTTAAACTCATTGATCTCAGGAAAGATAATAAAATAAAATATAATATAACTTCCTTCAAAGCTTTTGATGAAGAATTCATAAAGTGGCTTCAATAGTTTAAGGCAAAGAACAGAGCCTTTACTTGGCAATTGATGATCACTGCAATGTTCAGAATGCAAATAGGAAAAATTCAGTTGTTTGTTGTTTTCTATAATGTGATGTTGTAGAAGTTAAGACCAAGGTCATAGCTTGGTATTCTCTGGGCAGGTCCTTTAGCTGTACTTTGTTCCATGGCTTCTAATCACAGCTCTCAAATTTCCAACCATAGTCCTTTTTATTCACACACCCCATTTCTTCAGATTTTGGAACTTTATCTGTTTGGGATTTTGCAGGTTACTTTCCTTGATGCTTTATCTACTTACTGACCGTGTTTAGCAACCTTTAGTGATTTAATTCCTATGTGGCTCATTAGGATCCTTGCTCTTAAACTGGCCTCAATATAACAAGTCAATATCCAGGTATTTGTCCTTGACATTTCTGCTGGGGAGTGAGGCCATCTCCACCCAGTCAGGGTTCAGAGCTCCCAGAGGCCCCCAGAAGCCCTGTGTCTGTGCAGGAGCATGGTCAGGCCAATGAATGTGCAATAGACCTGTAAGAAATCCCACTCTGTGGATGAGCCTACAGACAAACCAGAGTAACCCCATCTCCAGCATCCAACTGAGGAGTTCCAGTTGTCATATAAATGGCTCTGCAATTAAACTTCCTCTGGGCTCATTGCTAGAAGCATTGGAGGCAGAGAGGTCTATTTCTTTAGTCTTTCTCAAAAGCCATTTTTACTGGCTTTCAGAGCTTTCCCTAAAATGACTACAGCCCAAGTGTTATTGAAGGAATCATGATTTTAGATATGAGTTACTCAAGAGTGAATCTTGTAGGATTTATTCTTCCTAATGCAGAAAGTTGGTGGAAATAGACAAACTTACTTATGCACTTAGTATGCATAAAATGATCAAAGTTGTGGCAAAATTTTTATGCATATCAGTCACCTTTCTTTCTCAACAAACAAACAGGAAATTAAGTAATAGAGAATCAATTATACGAGTATAACAGACACAGAATCATTCTGGTACCTAGGGAGCAGAGTTCAAGCTGTCTTGCCATTGGACATGAGTATAAAGCAAGTATAAAGTTACTCACATACAATATAAGACATAGTTCTGTAACATTTCTAAGATGATTAAAGTTCACCAAGCCCTGGCCATGTGGCAAATTGGGAGCTCTTCATAGTAAGGAGAGCATGAGCCAGGACAGGCGAGGTAGGGGCTGGGGCACTGTATGCTCATTGAGCAGAGTAAACTCAAGGCCACATGAATATCTAAAATTTCTGATCAAAGAGTGACACAGGGAAGCAAGGGGGAAAGTCATTCTCAGCATCTAGCCACACCTGAATAGAATTCAAGAAAATGAATGGACAAAACACTAGAAATGGTCTGGCCCCAATCCACTGGCTGGCAGCACCTAGGGAAAAGAGAAGGAAAAGGACCCAGATGACTGTGGGAGATAAGCTAGTCCCAGAGCAGGATGACTTAAGGGACCTGGACCCAGGACCAACCCAGGTCACAGGGAGATTAGAAAATGGGTCACACTGGAAGGGTGATTGGTAGAGAGGCGGTGACCTGCCTGACCCTATAGGCTGTTAGAGAGCATCATCTATTGAATCTCTACTGTGCGCACTGTACTAGGCAATATCACTTCCTAAAAGAACCCTCTGAGGTAGCCACTACCAAAAAATGCTTCATGGACAAAAAGCTCTCAGGCTAAAAAAACAGCTTGGAAGATGTTGCATGCCATCAACACTCCCCCTACCCTTATTACACTCTTAGAGAATCACAATGAACATTCAAAGCTCTGAGGTGCCCTGTATTAAAGAAATCATTTTCATTTATTTCTTAACACAGAATTTCCAATGAAACCATCTCCAACAAATGTGCCTGTATACTTATTCTTTCAGAGACATTCACAATCTTCTTTCTGACCTAGTTTTCCAAGAAACAGACTCTGAATATTTCTGAGAAAGGCATGTGCTCTGCAACACAAACAAATGTAAAATATTACCATCCTGGCCAATTTGTGCTGGTGGAAATGAGTAAAATGGGGGTGTTAGAAGCTGTTAACAGAGTGGTGGCGTTTAAGTTGGGATGAGTATAAATCTGCCGAGACAATAGCCTTGTGTGGCTGAAGGTCTCAGTTTCTGGCATGATACAGACCACAGATGGGGACTATATTTGGGTATATAAAAAATATATGAAGTGAATAAATGAATGGGAGAAAGTAGAAACAATATCACATATTCCATCCCTGTAGAATACATTCTTCTTTGTGATGGGGACAATAAATTCCTCCCACACTATGTCTAAATGGCAGCAAAGTTCTTCCAGGATGGGCTTACCATCATAATTATGTAATTATGAACTCATAGAGAATTTGCTCTCAAACGTATCTTGTTCTGCCAATCCCTTCCAAACAGAGTATCTCCTTACAAGTACATGTGAATCTTCTACTGCTTCTCTCTCCTCAAATCAGTAACCAGTCTTGGTGACATGGCCTCTGTAGAAGAGGAAGACTTAGGTCCTAGGCAGCATATCCAGTGCCTATATATTTCTTAGGATGGGGGAGGAGGGAAGATAGTCTCATTCAAAATTCTGGATTAATGAACAAATGAACAAGTAAACATCGTTGTTTCAATAAGGAGCTTCTCAGAGCCTTTCGTGTGCTACTGTGAGCTGTGGTTTTCTAAGAATAAGTAAAGAAGGCATGGACATATTGGATAGAACTTTCTAAGCTACATTTTCCTACAAAACTACTAGTATATTCTCTTGGAGCATTTGGGAGGGGGGAGGATGCTGCGCTGTCTTATTTAACTTTCTTTAGTGTGCTTAGCCACAGCTACCTCTAAGGCTTATAGTAAAGAATAAATGAGACAATGTGAGTGGCATTTCCTAGCATAGTCATTCATAACAAAGTTTTAAAAATAATGTTCCTTAATAACCTGCAGGTATTGAAGAGGCCTTATTATCCCCATTTTGTGAATGGGAAAACTGAGGTTCACAGGATTTGAGTGACTTGTCTTCAAACAGCCAAGCTTGCGGTTTCTGCCTCCAAATCCAACAAACTTTCCCCTGTGCCACTGCTTCTGGCCCCTGAGTAACTCTCACCCCCAAAACATCATTCCCTACCAGGATGTCACATACACCCAGAAATTCACTTTGCTGGAGGCACTCTAAGCAAACCAAGCGGGAGCCTCACATTTGTGAATTCAACTCATGGAGGGCTTCTGATCAGAAAACATGTGCTATCCAATTTTTCCCACACATGCCACTTCTCAGCTGGCCTATCACTAGGGGCCTGTGCGGTGTGGTCTGTTTGAGGCCAATAATCATATCACCATTGTAACGAGTGGCAAATCCTATGTAATTTACACATTAAAAGGAGGCTGAGATGCATGGAGAAACCCAGCCCCCGTTTGTCTAATGAAATTAAAGCTCTTAGCCAAATAGTGGTGCTGAAAAGAGATGTTTGGGAAGGGCTCTCCCAGGCTCTCTCACCCCTGCCTCCGAAGAAGAGGGTGAGTGTTCTTTATTCATGATCCCGCCTCTACCTAAAGCACTCCCACAATAGGACCTCTAAGCCCAGGGCCCCGTCTGGAAGCCTGATTTACACAGAGCTGAGGCCAGGCGGGGCTTACAAAGGCATTATGACTAGTTATTTTCAATAACAATTGAAAGGAAAAAGAAAGCAACAAAGATGGTTTGTGGCTTGGCAGGCAAAGCACTAAACTTCCCTGTCTCCTTCTCCAAATGGCATAAACAAAAGTTTTGAGCCATACCTGATAAAGCAATTATCTTAAGACATTTTTCTTACTACGTGGTAACTGGACATTATCATAAAACAAGTGTGAATGACACAGCGTTTGGAGCAACCACACTGAGCTTAAGCTCTGGAATGAACCATTGGCCTCATGATAAGGCAAGAAGGGGTGGCTGGCTCTTGCATTCAATGGTTGTCCAAATTCTTATGAATCCCCATGACTTTGAACCTCTCCTTCACATCTGGGAGCTAGCCATGTTGAAGTGAGATAAAACAAAACAAAAACAAACATAATTGGATTTCAGTCTAAAAGTCAAGAACCTATTATCATGACGCTAGTTAGGATACAGGATGTTCTTGTTTGGTCCATGAAGGGAAAAAACATGAACTATTATGGAGTATTTTGGTCTAGGAATATATGAGGAGGTATTGAAGCAATAATCTGTGCATAAGGACCGTCAGAATATATTGGAAAATGACAAATATCCTTTAACCTGGCTTAAGCAACTTCTCAAAGGCAAATGCATTTGTAAAAAAGAAGTGATCACACACATGTTCATATCCACACCCTTGAGCCAGACAAATAAAAGGGTGTGTGGGGAAGCAATTGTTCTCCATTTGAGTTGCAGTTGATTGGTTACAATAAACAATTCTATGCATTATATAAACATGATTGATTTCATTTTTTTATTTCAAAAATTTTCACTATTTTATTCATAAATTAATGCCAATAACATTTTTCCAGGTTTGAAGTACTTTCACGGGCCTATGAAAAACTCCTAGCTGTAGGCAGCATGGCCAACAGTAACTAATGAATGAAATAGTCCTGCCCTCACCTTTCAGGTGCAAGCCAGATGTCATTACATATAAGAGGTGTTATCTACCCATTCCAGAAAAGCCAGTCATTCCATGCTCAGTGACTCTTTAATATTCAATGTATTTTTTGTAATCTGAAGTTATCCAGTATTTAATATTTACCATCTGTTTCCTAATGCTTGAATATAAACTTAATGACATCAGAGATACAAATGACTGTCCTCACCATTGCATACCCAGTGCCTAGAATAGTGCCTGACATATAGTAGTTACCCGATAACTATCTACTGAATAAATGAATGGCTATATGACTGCATGAATTCACCCATCATAGGTTAATTATACAATATATTGATTTAATAGATGAATGACTCAAAGTTGCATTTGTGTAGAGCTCATCACTGTGATTTCTTCTCATAGAAGAAAGCCATTAGAGAGAACTTGACCCAGCTCTCAAGGTAGGTCAAACACAATCAAATCTAAATTTGCAGAGACTATTGGAAGAAAACAAAACTTTCCATTAAAACATGTATAAAATGTTGAGACATAAAGACTATAGTTTCAATAAGTACACTAACAAAATCCAAGCTTAGCAACAAAAATGTTTAAGTATAATTTGACATTGTGGTGCAGACTGGGGGACAGAGAATGTGGAACTCACCCATAAAGCTCCAGCCCAAGAAGCGAGTAACAGTATCATCAGCGTCTGGGGAAGAGAAACGGGAGACATCAAAGCCCTCAGTGGTGGTAATTTACATACAACTCCCATTACAGAGAATGAGTTTTAGCCATCTTCAACATAACACTTTCTCTTTATAAAGTCTTTATTAAACCACATCTCCTAGTATTGTGGTAGTCAGATATCAGGGCCAAATAAATCTCATGAAATTTTGGAATTATAATTCTGTGATCCAAGGTAGTGAAAGCCAGTGGTGCATGATTCTGACTTAAATAGTTTGTATGTTGTACGTTAGCTATCTTATTTGATTTTCTCAGTAACTTCATTAGATATCTAAGAAATATTTTGTCCCCATTTTGTGGTGAATAATCAGAAGTTCTGAGAAGTTAGATGCCTGTTTTAGTTAGGATAAGTTAAGCTCATGCTATAGTAATAAACAATACAGAAAGAAAGAAACACAGTTTGCTTCCCCATTACACCAATTACTCACAGGTTGGGTACTTCTCTCTGCGTGGCAACTGTTCTTTTTACAATGACTCAGCAGTCAAGATGGTTTCCATTTTGTGGCTCAACCACCTCAACACAGGGCCACCTTATAGGTTGAGCGAGAGAGACCCAGGCGTGTTTCGCAGACGTAGCCCAGAAGTGACACACATAATTTCTACATGTAATTCATTAGCCCAAACTAGTCACACAATCCTATTTACATGCAAGGTTTCTGGGAAGTACAGCTTCCCATGTTCCCAAGAAAGAGGAATTTGATAGGGAATATGTTTCTGTCACAGTGCCGAAGATTAAACAAGTAAAATAAAAGAGCTAAGATTTGGCCCAAATCTTAGAGTACCAAGCCCAGTACTCTTTTCCTGACTTTATCTAAGCTGAAAGATAAGGATTATGGTTGTTTGTTTGTTTTTTTGTCTTTCTAAGACCCATATATCTGACATACAAAAAATACTCAAAATAGTTTTTATAACAGAAGAAAGGAAGAGAGGAAGCACAGAAGATATTTATTGCTTCTTTACTTCATGATCGATATATTCTTTCATGTATTGTAGAGGACAGATATAACATAGTCATCTAAGAAAGAAAGAGGGAGAGAGAGAAGAGGTTAAGAAAAGAATTAAAAAGATAACATGACTCTTATGAGGTGGAAATCCATTTGGAATGTAAATTGGTATGTATCATATGCCTTGAGTTCTTTGGCAGAGAGATGCGATGTAAAGTAAATGCTACAGCAAAATTATTTAATAATAAGACTACTGTATTTCTTCCTCCATACAATTTACAGTAGAATCAAAGAGCTATGCTTTTACACAGCCCTTCCAGGAAAAGCAAGGCATGGGCAAGCAGAAATAAATTAAGTATCTGCCATTGATTGTCATGGATAGCACCAGCTTATTGGGCTAATACTTTATTAGTGTGCTATAGCTTGGATAATGATGTTCTTTTTATTGTTTTTGTGGTAACTCTTTATTTTAAGTATCTTATCATTATGAATTCATTTTGTATTGATTGCAATAGCACTGATCATAAAGAATTAATTTGGCATTACCATGAATGTCATATGCACTTCTATGAGTTCAGCTATAATTCAAAATTAATTAATATGGTAAAGTATTATTGCTTTGCAATTTTGCAATCTTTTAAAATGTATCTAAGTTATTTTTATTACAGCAGGTAAAATCTAGCACAAAATCCACCCAAGGCATTCTTTGGAGGGCAATTTCATTTAGTGATAAGTGGGAAATCTGCCTTTAAAAAATTCTTTATGTCTTAAAACATTTGATATTCCAGCCCCAGAATTCATAGTTATTGAAAGACTAAAGCCTTGTGTCTGCTGGGCATTCCCACTTGCTTTGGCGTGACTAGGGTGAGCAGTGTAATTGAGAGTTTACCTCTCCTCAGTATATTCTGTCTCTCACCAGAAGAATGATTTGTCCCTGTCAGGGTGAAAAGCCCCCAGCAAAGGAACTCCATTTACTCATAATGATATTGAATTACCAGAAGGTACAATTCAGGACACACTTCCAGCAAGTTGAGATTGTTGAACGTAGGTATTAGTGGGAATCTGGTGAGTTTCAAGGTCTAAATCAAGTGGCACATGTCTGGAATGCCTAGCCTTTAGTTAAAATCCACTGCCACTGCCTTCTGTGGTGGCTGCTGCTCTGAACACAGTTGTGGTGACATGTATAGACCTCCTGGATTATAATGCTGCCTATGGCTGACCTTACATACATCTGTACCAGGGCGTCATTCAAGGATGGCAATGCTTTAAAATAATCTCCTCCCTATTGAAAAAATCTTTGAGGTTGCTCATCATCCCTATTAAAAGTGAATGTCATTTAGATCCAATAGATCCATTTCTCCACCGGGGATTCATCATGAGGCAACCCAACACACAGAATCACTCTGGCTGAATAAAATATTGGAGTTTTAGTGGAGAGGTAGGCTCTGAGGAACTATCTGGCACATGGGGACTGCCCAAGAGCAGACTGATAGGGAAGGCCGCTATGATGGGCCCTAAAATTCCAGGGGCCACAGAAGGTACTGAGAAGGCAGAGGAGCACGTATAACTAAAATGGAACCTTGAAGACTAATTTTGGCCAAGAACAGTACAAGATTAGCCACACAAAAAAAATGGGCCAGAGACCAGCTATGGGGTCTCAGCTCAGGTGGAGTCAGCAGAGGGCAGCTGGGCATTAGAAAACTCCCAGGGCCTTGCAACAGCTGAGGCCTCCCTGTTCTTGCTAGAGACGATATCGAAAATGAAATCAGAATACAAAGTAGAAGGCCAGCAGCCAAACTGATCTGGAGGGGGAATAGGCTTATGCTCATAATGACTTCGTTATTATCTAGGTAGGAAGGGTGTGCCCCTGGCAGAGCCCAGAGTCAGGGCAGCAGATACAGTAAGGCAGGACCATCGAGAGTCGTGATAGAGCTGCTTGTGGGTCACCAGAAGGAGAGGACTTACTGCAGAGTGAGCTGAGAAAGCCATGTACACAGAGACCAGCCCCAGAGTGATCAGTGATTTGGGAATACTACTACAACATTTTTCTTAGGAATCCTAAGTCTGCTTTATTAAAAGCATCTTCAGTGATATGAAAAATTGGTTTTCTCTTGTAGCTTTCAAAGGCACCCGGTGAGGAAACCCAGGTTCAGAGTCCAAATTAGTTTCAGACAATTCTTCTAAGCTGCTCACCGCACTGTACATGCTCTCCCTTCTTCTCGCCTCCACTGTACTTTCTCTTGGGGAAAATCATGGAACTAGAAAGAAGCCACATCTTCCACTGGCCCAACCCTTTCTTCCCGTCATGGAGAAATGTAACAATCACCCTTGTCTTCGGTAGTTTTTTAGTTGGTATAAACAAAGATTGTTCTATTCCTTCTCTCTGATACCAAAAAGGTATATATAGAAGTCTATTCTTACCTTTCTAATTACTGATATTTCTTTTGTGTTAGTTGAAAGCACACTGCAAATCAAACAACACAGCTGCCGAACAGAGAATTCTGAAGTCCAGAATTCATCTGTCCCACCAGATGAGTTGAAGGTTTCAGGAAAGGGGAAGACTAGAGCAAACTGAAGTGATTTGGTTCTTAAACACCTTAAATTAGCATGTCCTTTGATTATAGGTGTCTCAGGGCATCTTCAGTGGCAGTGACACTCCACTTGCTAATACACACAAGTTCAGCACCTCAAGGAGCCTGTGCAAGCATATGCATTCACCCTTAAAAATTAGCAGAGGATGTCGTGGAGATAAGAGGGCATTCTTTATTTGTGCTATGGGATGCAATAATGGAGATTTACAGTTCTTCAATACAGCATAGGATTCCCAGAATGCTGACTAACGGAACCACTTGGAGGTTTATTGATGTAGTGCCGTATTGGAAACACGGGTTTATTAATAAACAGCTACATGAGAGCATAAGAGGCAAAAGGAGATAGCAAACCACACCACGGCATAAGAAGCAGAAAGCCCATGTGAAAAAGCATGTGGCTTGAGAAATGTGACCAGGAGATGAACTGCAGAGATCAACTTATAAACGTAAACATTCAGGGGAAACATTCAAGTGGAATCTATGCTAACAGAGCCTTTTCCTTCTGTTTGCGGGTTTTAATAGCCACACGTGTCTCTGAGCATTTCTCTCCCTTCAGAGAACAATATCAGAGTCCTGGCATCAATTTTTTAAATTATACTAGCAAAAGATAAACAAAGCTCAAGATATAGAAATATATTTTCCACTGGAAAAAAAATATAGGAAACACACCACACACACACACACACACACACACACACACACACACACACACACACAGAAACCAAATCCTCATATTTCTTGGCTCATAGTAGCAGGCTGACTAGTTACCCAAATTGAGCTGACTGTAAAATCACTCTGTTCTCACCACAGGCACAATTTACCAACTGGGTGCAGCAGACACCGGGCTGGCTCCTGGACTTCTCTTCTCCAATTAAGCTGCACAACCTGTTACCATTTTGCCAATGGACTCTATTTACTTAGGTTCTGCATAACTTGCCAAGTGCTCACTCTGTGGAATTCCCAGGGAAGAGAAAAGAACAATTGGGGAAAATTTTTGTTAGCATCCTTTCTTTTAACTTTCCATAGCGGAGGGGAAGGCATCAACATGGAGCAGATGTGCTGAGACCAAATGCTCTCTTCCTCATGATTACAGTTGGTTATACCTGTGGATAGGCAAGCTAATTCTGCTGCAAATGTGCAAGTGAGGGTAGTACTAACGTACAATGTGTGGTCCTTGAGGCTTTGTTCCCACGTAATAGGGTGCTTCGTTTCACAAGACCTGGCACGTTCAGAAGAAACCTGAAGCAGAGCAGCCCCATGCAGTTGGAATCTTGAGCTCCCTGTGTACTGTTTAGAGAGTGCCCCAATTCTCAGCAATGTTGACATAAATATTGCAGAATTTCTTATTTCGACTTGGAAAGTAATGATTCTTTCTACTTAATGTGCTCAGCGACTCAGCACCCTATTGTTTCCTGCCATTTGAAAGTGCCCGAGGATGT
Source organism: Plecotus auritus (assembly GCF_963455305.1). Lineage (NCBI taxonomy): Eukaryota > Metazoa > Chordata > Mammalia > Chiroptera > Vespertilionidae > Plecotus > Plecotus auritus. The sequence continues at coordinate 73,078,481 of NC_137776.1, read as the reverse complement.
CATTATAACCACGTGTATCAATATTAAACCTTTACAAACAGTTGACTAAATGAGCTGTTATTATCTTTGTTTCTGAAAATAGTGTACCTTTTTACTTCATTTATCAGTAACTAGGTATAGTCGATTGCAGTCTGGTATTGATCCCAATATCTATACCTGTCACAGACTACCTTTCTTCAAGGTCATTGTAAGGTCAGGTTATGATCAATAAGAATTGACTGTCTGCAAATAAATTTATGTAGCTGACATAATTGCAAGTAATGGCTTTTTTCAAATTAAGGTGGACCATTTTATGAAGCACATGTGTTTGAAACATTAATGGTAAAATCACCCAATTCTGCATAACGAACAGGTCTTGCCATAATTTTCAAGCCCTCTTTGTATAACTGAAAGCCCATAAGCTCCCCAATAGTCATTTCTAAATAACACCTGCAGAGTTTCAAGCTAAGTGTTTCATGTGGATGCTAATGATGTTTTCCAAGCAATCGTGTTTTCGTAGGTAGCCCCATGTGCATTTTAATTTCCAATCTTGAAGTCTCATTTCCATCTTTGCTATTTCAAAGTTTGGTAGAATATTTACTCATCCTAATCAGAGGGCTGTGTGTGATAAAAACCAACTTTCTTGAGTAGAAACAAAATGCAGAGTGGATTATCAAAATAAAGAGAGGATTCCAATGCCATCTCGCTACTAGGGGCCCCTCACACTGTGGGGAGATGCACTTGTGATCAGCCTGCTAGCCACTGGATGTCACTGATGCTTACACAAATGGAGCTTAAGGGGCATTTATCTGACTGTAAAAATCATGACTTCAGTAGAAAGCAGTTTAGCTAGAAACATTTCATTCAGGCAATTTCTAATTTCAGAAAAATAGGCTCATAAAGCTCATAAAGGCGATACCCAACTTCAAGCGTGATTAGTTTCAGTTGTTTGTTTCAGCTTTAACTGGAATATGAATAAACAGCAAGTTTTGGGGGTGCATTCCATTTTTGACAGCAGCTGCCATTCTGCTTTTAAAGGGATACTCCCCAATCAGGTTTGTGACATCCTGAAAGACTTATCAGCAAGTCCAAAAACCAGTAACTTAGAAAATATTTTTAATTCTATAAATACTGTTGTCTTTTAACACAATGTCCTACATTTAACGGTTTTCATGAGAACACATTCTTATTTAAAAAATTAAAGGTTAACGGAAGCACTTAAAATGTACTTCTTTTAGTCTAAATGATTTGAATTCAGATTTTAAACAAGAAATAGAACTCAGTAAAGTATAATTAATGATGGCAGATGTCAGGAAAGCATCATTGAATGATCAAATGACCTCTCTTTCTAGGACCTACTAGGGAAACCAATCAGATCTATCAGTAGATGGTCTACAGTGTAAATATGAAAAGATTCAATAGATTGGAAAGTCCTAACAGAATGAGGATTTGTCTTTTGTCTTGAGTGTAGACACAAAGCAAATGTAGTTATGTGAGTGGCCTGGAGGAAAGGCACTATATAAGAGCAAAGAATTATGACAAATGACATCGCAACAGACATGCCGCCATCCCAGAGCTTGAGCCATTTGAGAAGCTATTTTGAATTAATAACGCATGCCAAAGTGATTACATTTGCTTAGCAGAAACATTTTAAGAAATAACAGCCTGCAAGAGGAAACTGAAACAATAGCTCTCTATCTTTATATAACATATAATTGCCATTTTTCCTTCGAGAGAAAAGACTCAAAATCCATAGTAACTAAAGTCTAGGTTCTTATTTTTAGGTGACAATATATATGCATTGGCAGCAAAATAAATGTAGTATTTCCCCCACAAGTATTATTACTTACTGAAAATATAAATTCTTTGAGACTAGATCACCCACTGATAGCTCATATTGTTAGAGCTAAAGTTGGGTAGGGGTAGGAAATGTAACTAAATTCAACCAACATTTTTGCAAGTGACTCACTGAAGGCTACGACAGCAAAACAATCCAATCACAGCCCGTTATCATCCCCCCCAAAAATTTTTTTGAAAATACATATTTATGTTGTGCATTTGTGCAATTTTATCTGCTGCTAAAATGATTAAAAAGCAAAACTCTCTATCCAAATAATGAAGGCCAAGCAAATATGTCACAAATGCTCATAGCTCAGGTAGCCAGGAACACCTGGAATCACATCTTTAGGCCATTTGGTGCTTGGCAAAAGGCAGAAAGATAACACTGTGGGAGTTCTCTCACTCCCTCTTAAACTATGTTTCCACCTTAAATAAATTAAAGCATGCAGCAGCAGTAGGTAAGGTGGTCAATGCAATTAAATTCAAAACCTGAATGTATTGAACTTTCTGCAATTATACATGGGTCATCTCTGGACAATATGTTGGCCATCTGGTAGCATCTGTGCCGTTCCCTCTAATAGAGTTCCTGCTGTGGCTCGAGGCCATGGCAGGCAGTGCTAAGCAGGTCACATGTTGTGTCTTTCAGCCATATTTAGGTCACAATTTGGGATGGGAGGAGGCAGGAATTATCTTTTTGCACAAAGGCAATAAAAATAAATAATCCCTTGTAGGTATCTTGTGCTTTGTTAAATAGATAGGGGTAGATTTTACAGTTTTGTTCCATGCTTCATCCCAAGTTGCACAAAATATAAGACAAAATACCATATACTAACGGTTAAACAGTTGTCTGTAAGTTTCTTTGTCTCACACACAAAAGAATTGACCTTTTTAAGTGATGGTATATCTCTTTTGTCTTATTTTTGTTTTGTTTTGTTTTTATTTTACAAAAGGGAGGGATAAAAGAGGAAATTCAAAATCTTTAAATTAGTCTTTAGGTAATGGAAAGAATGCAGAATGATCTAGAATGCTGGGTATATTCTAGAAAAGTTTTCTTGGGAGAGGGGTGATAATGCTTGTCTTTTAAATGGAAGGAGTATCAAATTATACACACATATTTTATCTTCCTCTAGATAGCTATTAAAAGCTTACATCCTATTAGTTGACTCACATGACGTTTAAACTGACACAGACAATGTTAAAATGTGTATAAAAATCTCATCAACACTGAGAAACAGAATTCTTTTTTCCCAAAGTAAGATAACTCTAGACATGTGAATATGCAATAAGTCCTATTAAATATTACTTTTGGCATTAATATAAAGTGTCCACCTCCCATATTTACTCATTGCTACCCAAAACAACTACAATGTGCACATTTTTAAAGTGTGAACCTTACACGTATTATCCAAGTTCACTCGATAAAGATTTTAAAATGCAATATGGACAAGAGTCAAGTCCGACATAAGCAATTCCAGTTTGACATCAATTAGTGAGCAGCTTTTACTCTTATAGACATATTTATAATGGAAAGGAGTGCATTTAGACTTTAAGGTCCTGCCAACTAATCAATTTGATGAACTAATTGATAATAAATGTTAATTGACAACTAACAGCAGTCAATTAATTGCAGTTCAAATGCAGCTCCAGGAAGCTGAGTTGAACATTATTCTACCTCAAGCTACTCAAATAATAGCTCAGCAATGACTTTGCAATAGGCTATAAAGGTCAAAATGGGCTCGCCTTTTCTTTATTAGGGGTTCGAGATCCCAGGGCACAGGTTTACAAAACCCACAGCGGCTGCGCCCGAAGCTCCCTTCCCCACCCCAGGGCTTAGCCTCATTCTAGGAGACAGTTTGCTGGCTTCAGAAATGTCTCCTGCAGCATTTTCCCTTTAGGTTACAATGTGGAAAGCCAATACTCAACTCCAAAGAATCAGTGTGGGTTCTGACAGTTATAGGATCTGTCTCTTTGATGGAGCCACTTGACTAAAAGCAAAACCTACATTTGAGGTAGTTCTTTTTCATCATGCGTCTTTGTAGCAGGAAGGATATGCCACATTTTCTGAGCTCCTACAACTATAGGGAGTTAAAGTTCTTTATTTTAGTCAATTGATACAGAGTAAAACCCTCACAACTTAATCTGAAAACTATGCCTGTAATCTCAAAATCAGACTCATTTGTAAATGTAATAAAGGTCTCACTGGCCTTTTAGACTCCAGGGACTCTGCATTTTCCCTTTGGTTCACCTAAAATGTTCTTTCCCAATTGGTCTCAATTGCCTTAACTTCGTTCAGACTTCTGCTCACAGGTCCCTTCCTCAGAGAGGGCCACTGTGGTGGTTCTACCCAATCCTGCACAGACTCCTTTGTTCACTTTCTCTTCTCTCACATTGCTTTATTTTTCCTCACAGCTCACATCACCTCCTGGCATTACATATTCTCTTGCTTATTTATCACTGATCTTCTTCACTTTAATGTAAACTGCATGGGGAGGGACTTAGAACTATTCCCTGTGTATCCCTGGTGCCTACATAATGCTCATGGTGGGTCCTCAGTACTGTTTACTGAATGAAAGAAACCATTCCAGAAATCCTCCCTCCAAGTGAACCGCTGTGATCACATCACTTCTGGCTCAGAGAAAACATCCAAGAATGGCAGTATGTTGGGATGGAGAGGAAACTGAATAGGAGAGAAGAGAACCCAACACTCTCCTTGGCTTCGTGAGCTCTGTCACTGGGAAGATAACTCCGCCTCCCTGGAACTTGTTTTCCTCATTATAAAATGAGAGGCTTTGACAAGATGACTTTTAAAAATTCCTTCTCACTCTAAGGTTTCCCTGATTTTCTAATTTAATTTGTCCTCTTTGGAAGAAAACAATTCTCCATTGTTCTTTTTCTGGCCATATTCTCCTTTGGAAGAAAAATAATAATACAATAGAATCATGTGTGTTTCATAAAAATTGTTACCTCAGAAGGCTTTATGGAGTTAGAAAATGTCACTATAAAGTTAAACAAATGGCAGCCAAGGGAGAAATGAGTAAAGAATACAGGGAGAGGCTAGATATGTTAAATGAAATTTCAAGTGAGACGTGAGATTTGAAGAGACAGCTGGAGCGAAGAAGTCCCTCTGACAGGGGTGAGAGGAATTGGGGGTCAAAGTACTGATGGGTGGAAATGTAGAGGTAAAATGGGCCAACAATTGAGAAACTTTTTAAGAAATTTTGGACTTTAAGTAATACAATGTAATGGAGTGGTTTAATTTTAAGAAAAGGAAAACACCATAATTCTGAAAGTGATGCCAAAAGAGCCCTCGAAGGGGGTGTAGGGGTGAACTACAGTGGCGATGTGAGTGGTGTGAATGATAATCCCACACTTTCAGACAACTGTGAGCATTTAGGGGGCATGAGAGAATAAATAAATGTAGCTGGAATCAAAGCTTCTGGCTATGATGACATGGATTTTTACGTCCTTGTTGCTCCTTCTTGAATCACATCCAAGTCAAACTCCCTAAACCCCTAATATGCTGACCATGAAAACTCACATTTTTTGAAAATTTAATCAAAGTGTTTATACTTACTTGCTTCAGAAGGCAGCTGATTGGGTTCTTCCCAGTTTTTTGTTTGTTTGTTGTGTGTGTTTTTTTAATCAATGATCCTCTACCTGCTTTGGTCTGTGTTTCTGTTTTTAAGAAAAAACATTATGTGAGAAGCTGGTTCAGTGACCTAAAGTTACTCTTTCATCTTCCTTTTGAATGTTGAAATGATACCCCGATACCCTGGGGTAAGGTGGGAAATCCTATTCCACACGGCATAAACTCTTATGGAATGTCACTGTCATGGGCAAATTCAGATATTATTTCAATAAACTCCTTTGAGCTACATAATCTATGAGTTTATGAAAAGACCCTCCGGTTTATTATGTGGACTATAAATAATCTATATGCTCTTTCAAACAAAAAATTCAAATGGCAGTGCAAAGGCATAAAGCTTTCCCCTCCAGTTATATCAGGAGTGGATCTATTTGCTGCCAACATAGCCTCCTGATAGAACAGCAGGGGCTGGGTCGGTTCCGAATGTAAATCTGTGAGAATAACAATTGCCTCTGATTTCCCACAGCCTCTGAGTTCGTGGTGGGTGAGCCAGGGTTCAGAAGCACATGAACAAACTGAGGCTATTCTTGCCGCCTCTTCAAAGGGAGCAAGTGAGTTTCACTTGTTTCTCCCTCTCCATAAAGAACTCTTCACTACCTTCTCAAATTCCCTTCACTACTGAACAATGTGGGTTTTCTTCCAGCCCATACTACTACTCCACACCCCCTTCACTTTCTTCCCCTAACACCTCTACCCCCTTTTATTTCTCATTCTCTCCTTGTGTGTCCTCCTTCGCTCTCCATTTCTGCACTCACACCTACCTTTAGATTCTAGCAAAATGAATAATGACCAACAGCACCTGCCAATTTCCTTTCTCACTAGAATGCAAGACAAACTTTTTTATCCTCTTGAGGTATATTTTATATATTCCAAAACACACTATATGCCTCCCCAAGGTCTCATTCACAAGCCAGTCCAGATTCAGAGATGTTACCTTGAAAATATTCTCTGGTGGCATAAGGTTTATGAAACAGGAATCTCATTTCTTTATCTTTGCTTTTCCCATTTAGCCTAGCCCACCGTTTACATTAGTGCAGAGTGAAGCAAATGAACAAATAAACTGAATGGGTGTTTGGGAGTAATTTGAAAGTAACAACAATATATACACATTGACATAGACTTTGGGGTGACAGCAGAATATAAATAAATTAATAAAACTAAAGAAGATTCAAAAAGTAAAGTTAATGGTAAACAAAAAGAAACTATTTGGGGCTAAAAGGCAAGAAGTCTTTAGGGGAGAGGGATGACGTGGCGAAAACTGACCCACATCAACTCTGTTAGAAAAGTGGATGATGTAGCAGAAAACCCATAATTGAAGCAGATAGCCAGTGTTAAATGAAAGGACCCAGAGGCTTTAAATACAGGGTCAATATAAAAATATTAACTTTAAAAATAATAGCATTGTATAACAAACATTTAGACCTACTTCTTCCCAAAGTAGTTTGTCCTTTTCTAATTAGGATCCCATGTAGTTACGCTAATGCATCCTAATTCATTAGTAGTTAATTGGCCTGATTTTAAAGTAACTCTTCCCAATAGCATTAGGATAGATAGAATTCTTGAGGAAGATCAGGATATTCTAAAGAGTAGAGCTGACTCAAAGACAACTTTTGAAAAATCGACTAGTGAAATGTTGGTACCTGTATTGGATTGTCTTGGGCACACGCCCAGCCACAGAATGGCTCCATTGTGCCCTGACTTCAGTGCTTTTCCTTCATCACTAACTCGGAGCACAGTTTATAGAAGCTCTTTCTCTCACTGTCCACCTATTTTTTTCCACATTATTTGATTAAATTGAAGAGAATATTTTATCTTTCACCAACCCTTTTTTTAAAAAAAAAAATACTAAATAACAATGAGCCAATACCTATTGGAGAAAACTCAAATATCACTGTCTCTAATGACTTATCTAATGATAGGATCAATTTTGAAAAATATTGTTTTCGAGCCTTCCAGTGATAAGGAAAGGGGACACTGAAAACAAATAATAAAAAGTATTTGCATAATCTAAAAGTATTACTGATTATAATGGGAAAATTAGTAAGTTTACAGTGGAAAAACCCAGAAAAAAACTATCTTAATCAAGTGATCAAAGTTAACATCACCAGTAATGAGTCATATCAACATTCAATATCCCCCAGTATGATACTGAGGATACAATACACTTCTGTAGTATTCATATCCAGAATTCATAACCTCAACTTGATCATTGTAAAGCATCAGTCAAATCCGAATTGAGAGACATTCTACAAAATCACCACCAATCAAAATGTTACAAAAAATGTCAGCATAACGGAACACAAGAACAAGCTGAGAAATTGTCAAGATGGAAAAAAAATTAGCACAGCAACTATATCCAGTGTAAAATCCTGGATTGGCTCATGGGACCCAAAAAAAAGACATCAGTGGAAAAACTGGCAATACTCAAACATGGGCTCTAAGTTTAGAAAAAGGTGCTATACTAACGTTAATTTCCTGATTTTGATAATTGTACCAGGATTATGTAAGCTGTTAACATTAGGGGAAGTTTAATGAAAGGTTTATGTGAACTCTTCTATTTTTGTAACTTTCTAAAAGTCTGAAATTATTTCAAAATAAAATGTTTTTATTAACAGCATGAAGCCTAATGTAGATAATCTTGCATAAACGTTTTAAAGGCAGAAATCTTGAATAAGAGATGACTGAGAAGGTACACACAAAAAGAGTACATGTGACCAAGAATGTTAGAGCCTATTGAATTTGTTATTAAGGAAAACTGAGCTTTTGGTTATAGAATGGTATCAATAAAGATTTATTGCCAATTTCCATCTCTGCTGGGAGAAAAAGAAGTAAACATGCTAATGGGTTATGGAAGGAAGGTGTATCATTTCTTTCTTCTCAGAGCTTTATTGGGAAGCCCTCCTTCCATGGCCACTTGAGAAATTAACTTTCTATCACTAGTTCAGATTTTTACTCCCTGTGCTCCAAGCAGAGACTGGCAAACAGTGATGCTCTGTGAATGTCTGTTGAGTAAATATTTTCAGAATGACTTCTGAAAATTTAGTCTTTTATGTACCTGTGAACTCCTTGGGACATATCCTTATACCAGTCCAATCTATAGCACTCCCTGGCCCTCAATAGTGTTGTCTTTGTTAATAAAGGTTATGAGCTAGCCTCCAAAACTAATATGCCAAAAAACCTGAAAACTTTTTTAGTAATATTACAAATTACCACCATAACCCCATTCTATTCTTGAAAAAAGCATCTGACAAATCCTTTTAGGGACATTCTACAAAATACCTGACCAGTACTCTTTATTTTTTTAATATATTTTTATTGATTTCAGAGAGCAAAGGAGAGGGAGACAGAGATAGAAACATCAATGTTGAGAGAGAATTATTGATCGGCTGTCTCCTGCACACCCCCTACTGGGGATGGAGCCTGAAACCTGGGCATATGCCCTGACCCAGAATTTAACCATGACCTCCTGGTTATAGGTCAATGCTCAACCACTGAACCATGCCACTGGGCGACCAATATGCTTTAAAACTGTCAAAGTCACCAAAAACAAGGAAAGCCTGAGAAAGTAAAAGCCAAAGGAAAAATCTGAAAAACCTTAACAGCCAAGAGGAACTTAAGAAGACATGACAACTAAATATAATGTGGTATCCAGAGAAAAGGGACATTAGAAAAAACCTGAGGAAATCTCAATAAACCATGGAGTTTAATTAACAATAAAGCATTAATATTATTTCATTAACTATAACAAATATGCCACTGTAGCGTAAGGAGAAATTGGATATGGGACCTATCTTTGCAGTTTTTTGGTAAATTTAAATTATTCTTTTAAAAAGTTAAATCTTTAAAATTCAATGTAAATAAAACATTTTAAATAATCATTTTTATAGAAAAAAATAATATGTAAAACAAATTTCTCTTTCTTAAACAGCAGTATCAAGTATAATATGATCTTTTTCTCTTTCTTAAACAGCAGTATCAAGTATAATATGATCTTTTCTTTAAAACTGCAGTACGTTATGAGCATCAGTTTTTGTCCCCTGAGATAACACAATTATTATTTCTTCCTCTCTGACAGTCTAAAGAATCTGCATTTCCACTGCATGTGCCTACTTTTAGCAAAGTCTTTCCTGTTGATACATATAAAGCATTTAGAGCGGTGCCTGAAACAAAGTTTGCAGTAACATTAATATTATATAAAGACTAGAGGCCCGATGCATGAAATTCGTGCCAGAGTAAGCCTTCCTTCCCCCAGCTGCCAGCATCGGCTTCCCTCTGGCACCCGGGACCCTGGCTTCTCTCGCAGCCCCAGCTTCATCAGGAAGATTGTCCAGTCTGATTGGCATATGACGCTTTTATTATTATAGATACTGTCACCCACTATAAGCATATGGTAACTTGGGATATTTCTAGTAACAGTGATGAATTTGTAATCCATTCATATTTGCTCACCTGTTTGCTGTTGTGGCTAAAGATTGACATTATTAAATGGTTAGTGAAGGTAAGGATTTAGGTGTTTAACCATGGAAGTGTGAAGTTAGATAATCCAACAGTGACTGACACCTCTGTTTTAGGTCTCGTTGCCTCCATCGAACCAGCCTGGTGACTCACACATATCCCTCCCCCACACCAGCACATGTACACACCATCTGTCTCTCTGACCTCTTGACTTCCCTCCATTCTCTGGATCAAAGTGGACCATGGATACAACAGAAAATGGACACTAAGTTGCAAAGTCCCAAAGTGACCTGACGGGGTGTTCGGGAAGCTAACTATACTCATTGCCTTTCTAAAGTCCCTTTCCCGCTTCCAAATGCTTCGTAACTGAAAAGTCTTAATTTGTCAGCATGGAGGAGGCCGAGGGTGACAGGTTCGGGTCACTCTCAGGCAACTTTTTATTGGAAAAATCCTTGCGGGGCACTTATAGCAACTCCTGCCTGGCTTGGTTCCTGCCAATCAATCATCAGGCCTGCTTCCCCTTTTGGCAAGTGGCCAGAGGAGGGTGCTCTGTTGTTAGAGGAAGACCCTCCAGAAAGAGAGGGAAACAGACAAATAGGGATCCTCTTCACTTCCCGTCTCCCTTCAGACCTGCAAGGGGAGCCCTTGTGGTTTTCTCCTTTTTTGTCTCATCCTGTCACTCTCTGGTCTTTGAACAATAGAGGCGACAATGGTCCTGTCTAAATGATTTCACAGGCTATTATTCAGACACTCAACTTTTAACATTTCAATTTTGTCATTCTGTTTCCACACAAAAGGTGCACTTCTTACAGTATAATGTCCTCAGAATTATGTCAATGAGCAGTAATGGCTTTTAGCATTAAGTTGATCATTAACAACTACATTATCTGAGGCATAATCAGTCCTTCAGCCTTTTGTGTGATTATGACACTACAGGATTTGAAACTAATAGGAGGATGCTCTCATAACAACATATAAAAATATTTACATGGTAATGAAAGGTTAGTGAAAAGCAAACATTCTGAAACAGTATAATGAGTAAAAATACGAACTTAATTTATTTACCAAAGGTGAGCTTCTAAATAAAAATAAATAAATAAGCGATATCATTATAATGACATTTCTTTGTTCATAAAGGTTTGTATATGGTATCTAAACATCTATGAGGAAATCCTTTCAGTGAAGTTCTATAAGAAGGGCATATTCTAAAAAGTTTGCATTTTTAAAAACGTGAATAAGGTAGAAAGAGGATTCTATGTTTTAAGTACTATGTTACCTTCTCAAACTTCCATGCTATTTTTCAAAGAAGGTTGATTGGGACTCTTGGGTACTGTTTTAAAGCTGTTTTACGCCTCCCCTCTCCTATCTCTTGCATGAGAAATCATTCAGGGGAGAATTGTGTATATTAACCACCAACTCAATGGATGCAACCATGCAGCATTCACAATGGCATTAAAGACACAGGAGAACAATTAAGGTAGTGACACCAAGTCTGGATAGAAGCCCAATTCTAAATGAACCTTGTCTTAAACATGATTTTGGATCTCAGTTAGAATTTATTAATTGTAAAGAGAAAATACACATCATCAAAGAATCCAGCCCATGTTCATATAACCATAAAGAGTAATATGCATGTTGTTTCTATCCTTTGATAAAGTAATCAAATTTCCAGAATTCTATCTTTTATGGAACTCCTAAATCCAGATACAATGTAATATACAAAGAAGTTTACCACCATATTATTTATAACTGAATATCAAACCAACCTAAATATCCAGAGAGGAATGATTAAGAAACCAATGGCTACGTTTTCACGCATGATGAAACATAGCATAGTAATTTCTTGTGGTGTTTACAAAAAATAAACACTTAATAAAGAAAATACTTACAAAACTAAAGAAAAATACAAAATTACATTGTTTGAGTGTGTATGTGTGTGTGTGTGTGTGTGTGTGTAAAACACGATGAATAAGAAAAAAGGGGAAGGTGGGCTGATAGAAGAAAATATACCAAACAAATAGTGTGGTTTTCTTGGGTAGTGGTTTTTTCTTCTTCTTCTTTCTTTTCTGTACTTGTCTGTATTTCCACATTTTCTTCAAAGAGAATACATTATTTTTACAATTTAAAAAAGGATGCATATTTAACTCTGTTGTTTAGTTGTCCTTATTAGAAGATACTGAACCAAATATACACCTAACAAGAACAATATGCAACATCCATGGTTTTCATTGTTTCAAACACTGAAAGGCAGTCCTTTGATTTGAAAATACAAAAACTTTGTGTGGAATATATGTGCCATTTGTGTGATTTCATCCAGGCCACAAATCTTCCTTTCTCTGATTGCGTCTCCCCCCAATCACCACCACCACACACATACACACACACACACACACACACACACACACACACACACACACACACACTGATAAACCAATATCATTTCCAGGTGTATCTACCTGTGCCCAGACAGCTTTGCTCCAGCTCTCTCTGTTTGGAGTTACTGCGCTTCAGTTCACACTTACCTTTTCTGAGCCTGTCTCCCAACATCAGTGCAAGTTTTATTGCACTGATGTTGGGAATGGAAGCAGCATATTTTGAGGGAGGGTGCAAGGCCTTTATTTCCTCATTCCAGGAACCAGGGAAACATCGAAGAGAATGTGCACACTCTGATTGTAGGGAGGGAACTTGACATGACAAGTTGAGGTTCAAGAAGGCATTTGGGCAAGAGGGGATTGTTCAGCACACACTCAGTGCTCCAGGCAGAGAATTCTACTTGCTAACCTTTGTATGTGTCTCATTCTGTCTGTCCCCTTTCCCAAACACCTCATCTATTATTTCTCTCTCCTGGAATACTCTTTCTTACCCTGTTTATTCTTACTCAGGCCATGCTTCTATCTTTCTTTCAAACATAGCTCCTTTACAAATAATACATATGAGCTTAATGTGTGTATATCTTACTTATAATACTACTTTTTATCACAAAGCACTCTTTCAAAATGTTCCAACTAAAAATCTCTTAATATTTATTGTTATTTGTCATAGCACAATTATATATTGGAAAAAGCCTAATATATAGAAGTATTATGCCAAAATTGTGTTAAAATATAGTTAAGGTTCATTCTCTTGTATATCTTCTTAACATTTCAAAAATGCAGGAAATCTTTGTGAACTACAAAACACAGCAATCATAATTTTAGTTATATGACTTCTTCTGAATTTCTAAGCATTTGTTTTGGGAATGCTTATTTAACTCCGTTGCTCTCTTGCGGTTTTTCAATTAATATTTCTTAAAAAAAAAAAACTTGGGGGGAAAGCTTAAGTTTATCTTTCATACAAAGAAAATATCAACCCAGAATCCATGGGTAGCCAGCCTAGCAGAACACAAGTCACTGTGCAGCAACCAGCAGTTTCTTTGAAGAGCAAATCAGTTTCTGTGCAGATCAGTTCCATCACTTTCTATGGCAGGAGAAAAGGACATGTGCACCAACAGGAAGTCTTTGACATAACTTAATAGTCTTCAAAAAGCTTTGGTTTCTGACGTCTACAGTACTGGTCAGGGCTGTCAACAATCCAGCCATGCCTGCCTAAAGGTGGTCGCCTACCTTCCTGAGTGGTCTATTTTTGCATGAAACCCGTGTTTCCTCTGTACTCGGAATCCCTCTTCCACTGCACTGCCCTTCCTGTCACTCAGCATGTTTATCTTACCTCAATTCCCAGAAGCTATGCAATGGGAAGACTATAATAACATGACCTTTCTTCTTTCATTACATTACCTTGAGTCAGGTCCTACACTGCATGAGATTCACTTCTGACACAAACATAAACAGTGCCCTCTTAAAATGGTCTCTATACTATTTATCTATTGCTACATAACAAATTACCCCAAAACTTAACAGTCTTAAAGAATAACAAATGTTTAGTATATCACAAAGCTTTTGTGGGTCAGGGACAGGAGCAACTTAGATGGGTATTCAAGCTTGAGGTCTCCCAGGAGGTTGCATTCAAAATAAAGGCTCATGTTGCAATCATCTGAAGGCTTGACTGAGGCTGGATGATCCACTTCCAAGGTGGCTCACTCACCTGGCTGGCAAGTTGGTGCTGACTGTTGATAAGAGGCCTCAGCTTCTCTCCATGTGGGCCTCTCCAGAAGGCAGATCAATTTTTAATGGCTAGGTTTCCCTTAAATGTAGTGACCCAAAAGGACAAGGCAGATGCCACAATGGCTTTTATGATCCAGCTTGAAAAGTCACAGACCATCATTTCCACAGTATCATTTTGGGCACACAGGGTCATCCTTATTAAGTGTGAAAGGGAAACCTACAGGGCAAAATGACAAAGATTATTGGGGGAGGGGAGGAGTTATCTTGGTCATCTTATCATTGTTCATGACACCTTCCATCAATATGTGGAATTTTTCTTTGACCAGTTTGAATCTGCACTGTGAATGTTCTGACCAATTGAATACAATGAAAATGATGCTAGGCCTGTTTCAAGTAAAGAGTTCTTTAAAGAGACTGGAAGCTTGATTTCCTGTCTTTTGGAGCTCTAAGCCATCATGTAAGAAATTCAGGCTACCCTCATGGCCACATAAAGCTATGTTGGTGTATCAGGTCTGTGTGCTTATTGAGATGACTCAAATACCTGCTACTGTATTGCTACAACCACAAGAGAACTCTAAGTGAGAATCACCCACTGAGCACAGCCAACTCCTAGAACTGTGAGGCATTATAGTAAATTTGTGTCATTAGCCACTAAATTTCAAGATGGTTTATTATGCAATGAGAGAAAACCTGAACAAAAGCTGTGCAAGTTTCTATTATTCATTCTTGGTACTTCATGCACAATGTTTATATTACAACTTAAGTTCCATGATGAAAGGACACAGTGCCTCCATTATTACAATGGCCTAACTGGGTTTTCACATTACTTTGCTTCCAACCTTCCATTCTTCAAATAACAGTCAGAGTGACCATTATTATAACCTATATCATAGTATACTCTGATACCCAAACTAGTCTATGTTTGTATTATGTATTATGACTGCAGTCTATACATCTCGTTTTATATTTTATTATACTTTATTTTTAATCATATTGAGCATATCACTTTTTTTATGTTGGTCTTTCTAACTAGATACTAATCTCTAGTAAGCAAGATCCATAGATACTATGTCCATTGGTCTAGGCCCAGTTTTAAGCACAGTGCCTGAGTACATAGTAGATGTTCAATAAATATTTGTTGAATGACTAACTTCTCAAAATGTCTTTTATACTCCATTTAATTTTGTCATGGAAATGTATTTCTTAATGTTTTTAGTTTGACTATTCTGGTTATATCTAGTTGCAAAGGAAAAAACACAATTATTCCCTGGGTTGGAATGCGTCCCAGGCACGGAAAGGTTGTGGGTTTGATTCCCAGGAAGGGAACATACCTGGATTGTAGGTTTGATCTCCTATTGGGGCACATATAGAGGCAACCTATCTGTTTCTCATATCGAAGTTTCTCTCTCTTTCTCTCTCTCCCCCCTGCCCTTCCTCACTCTCTAAAATCAGTGAAAAACATGTCTTCTGGTGAGGATTAGAAAAATAAATAAAAATAAAAATAATTCATGTTTTTGTTGACTTTTCATGGGCTTCTTATAAATGGGTCATGAAAAATAGTTACCTGAAATGTGACATATACTCAAGTCTTCCCATCTTTGGGTTAACTTTGCCTTCCCTTAAGAAAAGCAGAAATCTGGCCACTCTTTATTCATATGAGGTCTTCAGATTCTATCTTGCTCATCAATGCAAAATAAAAAATAATTCTCACACTTTCTTTCCCCAGTTGTCATTTTACTTTCTAAATTTATAATAATAATGTGTTTTTATTTAAAAATTATTTTCTATATTCTCTGTTGAATATTTACATTTATTAATTTATTTAGGCTAAGAATAAGAGATTTCCAACTCCTTCTTTCAGCAGCCTTAGAAATCATAAAGCTTTGGTTAATTTAATTATACCAATCCTAGAAAATCAAAATAACTCCCCAAAACCCTTCTACATTAATAAAAAAAAATCAATGGAGCCAGAAAGACTGTTAGGTGAAACATATTCTAAATAAAGTGCAGAAGTAGTTAAATACAAGACATTTCCCTATTTGGGAGACCAAAGGCCTAAATATTCAATAACAAAATTTTAGCCATATGTGCACTTATGTAGGACAGATTATTAACTGTTACCCTCCATAAATATAAGAAATGAATTACAATAAATCTGAATAATTTTGAACTGTTTCTTCTGAAATCACAGCCATTAAGCAGTGGCGATCATTCAGTGGAAATATTCATCAAGATATGTGTATGACAGAAATACCAAGTTCATTTTGCAGTGTCAAATGGAGACAAATTCGACAAATCCCTATATTCAAAAACAGTTTCAGAGTAATTATGTGTTTTTGGACAAGACTTTCAACATTCTTTTTCTTTTTTTCTTACATATGCTTATAAATATGTGTTTGGAATTCAAAATTTAAATTTAATTACAAGCAGAAGAATATGCCTACTTTACACCCAATGTAGTCTTAAATTACGCTTAAATTCATAGAGATTCATGGAAGTTTAGGGTGGGGAATTTTTTAAAGTTTATCTAAACCAGTGGTTTTCAAAGTTCCATGTACATTAGAATCACCTACGGGGCTTATTAAAACTCAGATTGTTGGGATCCACCCTGAGTTTCTGAATCAGTGGTCTGCGATGAGGCCAGGGAATTTGCTTTTTTAACTAGTTCCCAAGACATGCTAATATCACTGGTCCAGGGACCACTCTTTGGGGATCACTGCTCTAACCTACAACCTAAATTTTACAGATAAAGACACAAAGGCCCAGAAAACCTAAAAGATCAATCCAATGTTCCTGCTACAGTCAGTGGCAGAAATATCAAGAAACACAGCTTTTCTAATTCCAGGAAAAGTGTTCCTTTGATTCGACTTTCCCAGTCTGAGGATTATTCAGTACTGTATGAGGTGTTGATGATGAATAAACTACAGACCAAAAAAAAAAAAAAAAAAGTCACAGGCAAGGAAAAGGGAAGGCAACGTAAACATCCTCTCTCCTAGCTGAAAAAATTAAAGACATGCAGAACCGCACCAGAAATTGTATGATTCAGGTATTTCTTTGCGGCTGCTACTCCCCTTTTGAAGTTCATTTCCCTCTAAAACATCTAAAGACTTACTTTGCATTCTTACATTGCAACGTCTTTGTTGATAACTTTGCAGTAATTCCATTACAGCAAATCACAGGGTTGTCAAATCTTCAAGGATCAGAAGATCATGAGTTGACAAGTAGCAGATGCACAGAAAGAAGTTTTAAATAATGTGCAGCCATTCCCCATGTGGAGCAAAGTAGAATACCTATTACTCTGTGATAGTAAAAGCCAGCCGGGAAGTAACAAAGAATGAAGTTATGCCACGATATGTACCGCTTCTCCCATTTTCATTCAGTGGAGAATCAAAGAATTCAGAAGAAAGAACACTCTGAGATTTTCAAACAAGCTGTTTCTGTTTAAGGACAGAAGTTTCTGTTAAAATTTAGGATAATTGTGATGTCAGCGAGCACGGTGAAAGCTGCAGGCAAAAAGAACCTTCTCATTGTAATACCACTACTGTAGGCATATTTGAAACACTATAGCTTCTTCAGACTCTAATTATAACTGTTTGTTGCTTCTGTGGTTTCAATGATAATAGAAGTTGTTCACAAAATTTACACAACATTGATGTGTTGCATATAAAATATAGACAGTCACGTGCAAAATATACTATTATATATTTTCTCCTAGAGAGAAACAGCTGAGAAACCTACAGACCATCAAATTATGACTCTAGTGTTTCATTACAAGCAATTAGGCTCCAGAACCCAAAGGTACAACCAAAATGCTTGGTGTAATTTGGTTAATACCATTTAAGAGCTGGGCCGCAGGTGTTTGAATCTGCAGAAAAGAAAAATCTTAGTGGCTCTCTAGCCTTATTACATTATTGGTAAATGTTTTTATAGCCAGAGTATCAAAGGTGGGACTGAGGAAAAAATAAATGTGAAGTGAGAAGAAATATCCAAAATAATACTCATTCATTCCACAGCACTGAGTGAATGACTACTCTGTGTCAGGCACAGGTCTTGCCTCAATGAACTCAAAATCCATCAAGAGAGTGGGCATACTTTCATTTCTTTATCAAACATTGAACAGTGATGTAAAGATATCAGTACAACCTGTTAGTAATGTTTTAGAACACAGTGCATATGTGTCCAAAGGGCTGAGAAATTAGGAAGTTATCGCTAATAAATGGCATTGATCTGGGTCTAGAAGAATTAAAAAGATGTTTCTACATGGAAAAGGAAACCACTTGACAAGAAATAAAACCATGAAAGACAGGCTGAGGTCATACACCTTAGAAAATTAAGTTAAGGAATTTGAACACTATTTCTAGACGTTGGAGCTATGTAGAGTGTCTGAGGACTACAGTGGAAGGCAGAGTAGTTTCTGAGAAAAGTCTTCTTGGGAAGGTAAACAAAAAATAAGACATGCTTTTGTAATGGCTGGATGAGCTGTTGTAATAATAAGGGACTCCCTAGGAATGAATCACAAGGAATCCAAGAGGTTAAGACATTTGGAATGGATTTTTGCCCTGGGGTCTCTGCTAATTCCTGCTGACCTAGCAGCTGGATTTCAATGAGTCATGCTTAGTGATGGGACATGAACCTGAGGTCAAAGCAGAAATGGACATCAACACAACAAGGTAAACGGAAGGAGACAATAAGATATAACAGAAAATTAAAGATGTAATATGGAACATCAATACAACTAAATGTTAGTCTTATGATGAGACTAATAAGGAGGAAATCTCCAATTAGAAAGCAATAACAACAAAAAAAGAGAGAATAGTGCAAAATATACAATATGAAGAATGAAAGTGGGACTTAATTAGTGATGCAGCACATACTAAAAAGATGGTTAAAAAACATTACATTAACTTTATTGCAGTAAATTAGAATGAATCAGTAAAATGGAAAAATTTCTAGAAAATTTGTAACCAAAAATATTCGTGAAGACAAAGAAAATCTGAATCACCTTAAAACTCTATCAAAAAAAACCTAAAAGCATAATTTAAAATTTCTCCCAAGGGAAAACATCTTGTTGAAATAGTTCTTTTGATGCATTCTACTGATCAGTCAAGGAACAAATTATTCTATTCTTTTAGAAAAGAGAAATGTTCCATAATATATTTGGTAAGACTAGCATATTCTTTATACCAAAACCATAGAGTTTAAAACAGAATATCATGGGCCAATATCCAATGAAAAATTATATTATCAGACTAAATCTATGGATATATGAAAAAGATAATTTATTATCAATAAGTTGTAATTATTTCATAAATGCAAAGTTGAGTTAACATTAGGAAATTGTGAAATTACTTCACTATACTAAAAGATTAAAGAAGAAAATTAAAATCAATTTTTGGTTTCCATTAGATACAATAAAAGTATTCAATATTCAATATAATGTGACAACTATTTGGGATAAAACTCTTAGCATAATTCACAAGCACTTATAACTGTCTACATATCAAAATCAAAAAGACAAATTAATGGAATGTATAAAATTTTAATAAAGTAAATATATACAAGTAAAACGTAAAGTCAATAGCATTCTATACATTCCAACACAAGATAAGGATGTATACTTTTTAAATACTATTCAAAATGGTATCTAAAAACATACGTAAGGAATAAACCAAACAAAATATAACAGATTTTTAGGTAGAAAATTATAAAACTTTATTGAAAGAAATCAAGAAAAGCTTAAAAGGTAAAGATATACTATGTTCAAGGATAAATAGATTTACTAACATAAAGATATTCCTTTACCAAATTGGTTTTCAGATTCAATTCAATTGACATCGAAACCCTGATTGGGAAGGACTTTCACTTCCAGTAAAATAGAGTGGATATGTTGTTCACTAATGCTCCAAGTACAACTTAAAACTCTGAAAAAATATCTATAAGAAAATATAAGAAGACTTTGAAAGGTGGAAAGAAGACCAACTGATCAAAAACACAGTACCTGAGTGATGACATGGTGGTGAGTTCTCTGGTTTTCGTCTTGCTCATCTATTCTGAACCTAAAACTGAATGAGCCAGCAAACCCAGAATGCAAATGATCATAGATCATAAAAACTTCCAAAAGGTAACTTTCTCTACCCAAAGGACAAAGAAGGGGGAAACAGACAACTTTGAGAAATAACAGCCTTACTCCAGCCAAACAACACAGAAAAAAAGTGTAACTCCACCCCAACCCCACCAGCAAAAAAAAGTCAAGCTAGGCTCATGGATTTCTACTTTTGCTAAGCTGTCTTGGGGTTTTCAACATCCTGCTGGGTTAGTTTCAAGTAAGGATAAGGGACCATCAGAAAAGGCCAGGACCTTCATTCATCACACTGGCTAGACAAGATTTCTTCACTATGCTGACAATGCAGAACATGTGTGCAGGCTGGACTTCCATTGACACTTGGCAGTATGTTGACATCCCTCTGACCTTACTGTAGTGGTGTCTGAAGAAATCTAGTGGAAAGTCATTGCCCACTCCGGAAAACAGTTTGATAGTTTCTTAAGAAACTAAATACGCAATTACCATACAATCTAACAATTGCCCTGCTGGGTATTTATACCAGAGAAATGAAGACTCATGTCCATACAAAACCTACACACAAGTGTTTATAATAGCTTTATGTGGAATAGTTCAAAACTGAAAACAACTCAGATGCCCTTCAATGGGGTGAATGTTAAAGAAATTATGATACATCTATAATATGAGATAAATACTACTGAACAATAACAGATAAATAAACTGTTGATACATGAATCAACTCTAATGTATCTCCAGATAATAATACTAAGTAAGAAATAAAAAAAATCCCCAAAGTACTATACTGTATAATTCCATTTATATAACACTCTTGAAATGATAAATTTTTAGAAATGGAAAACAGATTAGTGGTCACCAGGGGCTAAGGAGGAGGTGAAAATGAAAGGGAAGTGAGTGTGGCTGTAAAAGGGCAACGTGAGTGATCTTTGTGGTAATGAAATGCTGAATCTTGACTATTTCAATGTCAATTTCTTGGTTGTGATATTTTATTATACTTTGACAAGATGTTGTTACCTTTGGGAAAAACAGAGTAAAGGGTACATAGATCTTTGTATAACAATTGTAATTGTTAATCTACAATTATCTCAAAATAAAAGTTTAATTGACGAAAAAAAACACCAGATTACTTATGGAAATTAACTAACTGATTCTAAAATGGACACGGAAAAGCAATGAACTAAGAATAGTCTAAAGGGCAATGATATCACCAAAAATGGGGGAGTGGGAGCTATAGGACTTCATCCCTTCCTTCCCACAAGTAAGTAATGAGTGGGCAAAACTGTCAGAATGAGCTTTTGAAAAACTCTGGAATTCAATCAAGAATTTATAACAGCCCTAACTGGTTTGGCTCAGTGGATAGAGCATCGGCCTGCTGACTGAAAGGTCCCAGGTTAGATTCCAGTCAAGGGCATGTACCTTGGTTGCGGGCACATCCCCAGTAGGAGGTGTGCAAGAGGCAGCTGATTGATGTTTCTCTCCCATCAATGTTTCTAACTCTCTATCCCTCTCTCTTCCTCTCTGTAAAAAATCAATAAAATATATTTTTTAAAAAAAGAATTTATAACAACCAGAAAATGATTTTGTAAAAACAAATCAAGCAAACCAAAAAAAAATGTTGCTTTGTGTTAAGAGAGTGAAGTCTGAAAATGCCAGGTGTTGGTAATATATGAACTAAAGAAACTTCTCATACACTGCTGCGGTATCAGCAAAACTACTTTGGAAAACAATTTGGAATTGCTCAGTAAAGGTGAAGTTGTGCATACCCAACAATATCACTTCTATCTGTATATCTTAGAGAAATTCTTGCATACATGAATCACATGAACATAAGGAAACGTGCACAAGAAAAATTCCAGCAACACTTTTTTGTAATGGCAAGTCAATCCAAATGTCCAACAGCAGTAGAATAAAAAAAGTAAATTGGAATGCATTCTTGAAATGGAGTACTACGAAACAGTGAAACAGAAATCACAAACTCACAAACAGAATATGAGTGAAAATATCAAGTTTTACAATAATACATTAGGATTTCTTTTACATATACAGTTTAAAAGCAGGCAAAATTAAACCACATAGATATACATATTTTATATATATTTATACATAAAAAACCTCTGCATAGATTAATATATACATGTATATGGCAAACTTTAAAAACACACACAAGAAAATAACTAACATAATTCAGAGGTTACATTTAGGGCAGAGGTAGGGCAATTATATCACCAAAAAGGAGCTCATAAAACATAACTTTCAAAACAAAGGCAGTATCTTATTTCTTAGACAGGATTGTAATCAGTGATCACTATATTATTTGTAGAATGCTACTTACATATTGATACATTTTAAGGTACTATATTTTACAGTATAAAGTATTGTGTTTAAAATAAAATACAAAACATTATTTTCACAGCAAAATATAAAAACAAAAAGTCTGAGTAGGAAAATGGATCAAATCCATGTTTTAGAAAGATTATTCTGGTGGACATATAGAAGAGACACTGAGGGCTTCTACTATCTAGGAGGGAGAAAATGAGGTTCTAACCTGGGCAATGCCAATCAATGCAAATTTAAAAGAGAAACTTTGTGAACAAGTTCGAGTTTAAACCAGAATAGCTTCAACCACTGTGAAGTATGTTTCGAGGTCATCCACTGCTATGAAATGTACAGGAATATTTTTCTGGACTTGAGGAGAAGGGAAAGGCTATGGAATAGCAGCTGTGGGGAATACAATAGGGAAAAAACTAGAAACAAAAGACTGCTGAACAGCAGTGAGGGTCCAGCTGGGTTGGATGGCATGAATTTATAAGAGAGCCAGCTGGCATGATTCATGACCTACTCCAACAACCTTGGTTATTATCACCGAACAAAGGTTATTAAGGTTGCAAATATCATCATGTATAAAACATATAGACGCACACATGCAAGCACTCATGCATGCACTCACACACTTCAAGTTTGAACTAAATAATTTGTCAGAGTTCTATCAAAACCATAGACACTGAACAGAAGAGAGTTTGTAAGAGCCTTTCCAGTAGACAACAGCATTTCCATGAATGACTAAGTGTTTCCATCCAGGCACAGCCTCTTACAGGATTCTGGTTTGTCAGAATTTCCAGGAAAGTTAATGGGACAAACTACATCCTCACTGCAGCAGTAGACTCTGATGCAATAACTGATTCATCCTCTTTCTCCTTTTCAGCCACGTTAGACTCTTCTCCTTTCAATTAGCATTCTGGCTGGACCAGGTGGTTTGCCTGGTGGTTTAACCCAGGATCTCATTGCTGGTATCTGTTTTCACATCCTTTTCAAGCTACAAGTATTGTACTTGCTCTTCACAAGTACAAGCTACAATGTGCAGGAGAGGCACACACATTCCCCTTTACTAGCAGCAGCCCTACCTTTTTTGTTAATCACTAGAGGCCTGGTGCATGAAATTCCTGCACGGGGGGACTGTCCCTCAGCCCAGCCTGCACCCTCTCCAATCTGGGACCTTTCAGGGGATGTCCAACTGCCGGTTTAGGCCCACAGGAATTGGGCCTAAACTGGCAGTCGGACATGCCTCTCACAATCCGGGACTGCTGGCTCCTAAGCACTCACCCGCCTGCCTGCCCGATTGCCCCTAACAACTCTGCCTGCCAGCCTGATAGCCCCATAACCACTCCCCTGCCAGCCTGATTGACACCTAACTGCTCCCCTGCCGGCATGATCGCCCCCAACTGCCTTCCCCTACAGGCTGAGGGGACTGGGGGACTCCAGCTGGATGAGGCGGGGCTGAAGGGACTGGGGGACTCCAGCTGGATGAGGTGAGGCTGCTGAGGCTGAGGGACTGAGGCTGGATGAGGTGGGGCTGAGGGGACTGGGCCCTGCCATCTGTGGTTGTGGGCACTGCCATCTTGTGAGGGTGTGGCAGTCAATTAGCATATTCCCTCTTTATTAGATAGGATGGCCTATTATAAGGAGAGCTCAAAGTGATGTGACAGCAGCCATGCTTTTGAATTTATTGGTCTTACTATGATCCCACAAGGAAGCATCCTTACCTGAGAACCAGAACCTCAAGACCTCCATAGCCTCCTTGTTAAGGGCAATTCTGCAAAAAAAGGGGACAGCTATAAATGGTTATTAGTCAATACCCACAGCAGCTAGAATATGGATACATCACTGCATGCAAGGAATCCAATAGCATGGTGCCAGCAACATCCACTAAACTATTAATTCTTAAGATATCCTTATTGTTATGAATTATAATAATACAGAAGAGCAATTCTATGAAATCAAACTATCAATTTAAAGCCATGCAGTGGTGTACTAGAACACACCAGTGGGTCCCCTATTAGCTCCACAGAGCTGATTATTCACATCTCTTACCAACTAGCTATTTAGTGATGTCATGTTGGCAGCTTGAAATTGTCCATAGTTGGAGTACTTACATCATGGAAACTGATAAAAGCTACACATCAGGTCCTTTTTTTCGGGAGGGAGGAAGGAGAGGCGGGGTGAATGATCAAGTTGTTAAACATTTACCATCACACCCCTGTAGCAGTTCAAGATAAGAATCATTATCCCTGATTTTAAGTATGAGGAAAATAAGCTAAGAAAGAGCCATTAAGTGACAGATTTAGAATTAAAATCTATATCTCTCTAACTTTATTGTAACGGAATATTAGGCTTAATTTAACATACATTTACTGAGTGACACAATCTCAAGCCACACAAGTCCAATCTTTGGAAAATCAAAAACATGACATGTTGGGAGTTTGATTGAATCGTTTCTAGCTATTTTCATATCTTTGGGATGTTAATAATGTTTTAAATGTTTTCCCTTTTAAATTTGTAATGTGAAGATTTAAAAAATATAATTTGAATGCCTCAGTTTGAGATTGTATGCAAAAGTACTTTCGAATGCACAAAACTTAATACAAATGAAAAATTGTTAATAAAAAAGCAATAGGGTCACTAACGGTGTTTTTTCAAATGACTGAAGCAATAGATCCTTAGAGTGAAGATGAGGGTAATGTCAATATGTCCTTCTTAAACTGAGTCAAGGCCACTTTTCCTTGTGCTGTTTCAATTGAGTTGAAACAACTTCTTCAAGCTCTCATTTTGACAAGTGATTTTAAAAATATATTTTATTGATTTTTACAGAGAGGAAGAGAGAGGGATAGAGAATTAGAAACATCGATGAGAGGGAAACATCCATCAGCTGCCTCCTGCACACCCCCTACTGGGGATGTGCCCGCAACCAAGGTACATGCCCTTGACCAGAATCGAACCTGGGACCCTTGAGTCCGCAGGCCGACGCTCTATCCACTGAGCCAAACCGGTTAGGGCAACAAGTGATTTTTTTTTTATGTGACCAGAATTCTTCTGGCCCTGGAGAAATGAGCAACTTCTGTCTCGTCCAACATTTGACTCCATAACTGAAGCTGTTGTGAATGAAGTGTTTCAAAATTAAGGCAGCTCCAGCTGCTTGTGGTTCATGCATCTTCTCATACACACTCAGAAAACATTGTTGCGTTTAGTGTCTTAGTCCCTTTGGAAGTTTGGTGGTTTGTCACTTTCAAGACTCATGTTTCAAATCCTCTCTTCTGTTCTCCTCTCCTCTCTTGCTCTATAACCTGCTCTCCATCTGTCCCAGGAACTCCACTTCATTTTTCATTCCAGCTACAGTCTTATCCCTATTGTTACTATTTCTGGCAAAAAGAAGACATTATGTTCACCGTTATTGGTCTCCAGTACCACAGACATTACTGGCTTTAGAAAGCAAACATACTCTGATAGGAGAAAAATTAAAAGATAGTTTGCTATCGCCACAGTGAAAGGTACAATCAGAGCAATAGGAACAGTCATAATATTGACAAATGCACCAATCTGAGCATCTTAGTGGTTCTTACGTACACACATTCACAAGCACACCCATATATGTACACACACACACACGTACAGCATATGATTATATATCTTCCTAACTGAACAACAACAAAAAAGGCAATGGTGCTTTTCAAAGGGCTTGTTTTCTTCTGGATAAAATTTTGCAAGATTGCTATCAAGAAAGGTTGCACATGAGACACAAAGACAGAAAATATTCACTTGCTCCATGAGTTTGCTGACTGAATTCATATTGTTGAATTCCACCCATTAACACATGTACTTAGACTCTAACAATGACTGACAGACATTTGGAAGGCAAAAGTAAAAGTTGACCTGCAGACAGTTCAGATTTGCCATATGCTCGCTGTCACTGTTCGCAGTCTGTAGGCCATCCTAAGGTATGCTTCCGCTGGCTGACCTGATATACTTAAAGAGTGAATACTTCTTTCTTTCTTTTTCTAGTCAGGCATTTTAGTTTTCCTATTACACATAAGCATGACAACATAGTAGATGATTAAGGGCAAATTTAAGATAGTTTGAGGGGGTATTTGCCCCTAGAACCTATCACAAATGTTTCCACATAAATGATTGCCTCGCTGAGGAAATTCTCATATTCATCAGGTGCAATCTCAGAAATAAGTTCTTTCCTTCAACATAGCCTAACAGAATTTCTAAAGAAAAATTATTAGTGCTTAGAAATCATTACAGCTTAAATTGTGTGTGTGTAAACAAATGCCTAAAAATACTCATTTTTACCCTAATTTTGCCTTTAAAAAATGAAATATATGATTTTCTCATGTGTTTAAGCAACCAAATATTCCATTAACTAGCTGCCCTTAATTTTTATTTCTTGAAACATCATATCTTAGGCATTTTTGTAGATGGAAGGGATTTTTGAAGAAGAAAAAAGGAAAAAGTTTGTATTAGTTGTTTTAAAATTTGACACTTTGGTGTAAGCCTACTCATCCTTTTCTCTTCATGTATTTAAGGATAGATCTTCAACTTCTCCAGTTTTAATCAGATATCCCAGATGGTCATGTTTATAGTAAAAATGTTATTAAAGCCTGAGTAAATAAAATAATTAAGATTTACTGATTAATATTCTAGATTCTGAGCAAGAGCTGCAGATTGCTTTTAATATAGAGGTTGGTGTGTGGTAATAATAAATAAATTTTAATTAGTCATAATATGTATTCTGCTTTTAAAGGTGCCATATTTGCCCTGGTCTATGTGGTTAGTGTCAGCCCACACAGAGGCCTCTGGTTTGTGGTGCCTCCAGAGAGACACCACAATGTCTCTCTCTCTCTCTCTCTCTCTCTCTCTCTCTCTCTCTCTCTCTCTTTCTCTCCCTCTCTCTCTCTCTCTCAAAAAATCAATGAGGAAAATGTCCTCAGGTGAGGATTAACTACAACAAATAGGTGCCATATTTACATCAAAATGCCCTAAAACAATTAAACCAACCACCTAAAACATTCATAACCATTAATTATTTTAAAATAAAATCTGTTGCTTGCATTTTAGCACTTTATTTTTCAAATATCTCTTCTGTGAACACTTAAGGCTTAACTCATGAAAATCGTGGGTAACTCACCGTGAGTCACGAAATGAAACATGAACATAGAATAAGAATGGTGTGAAGGCAGGCTGTGCTTGCTGTCACACTGATGGACAAAGCCCTCGGGCATATTAGAAAGATGACCTACAACTCACCCAACAACACCTAACCGGATTTTCATGGCAGGCCTTCCTGGTCCTTTAAATCCGCGCCAAGCAGAGGGTGGGGATGATGCTCCGCTTCATCTGAAGCACCAACAAGGCTCCGTCATCTGTAGGAGCGAAGCCCTGGGCAGCTGGCACCCTTCCACAGGGAGCTACAAACACCACGCTGCCACATTGCGAGTTTCCTCAGGCAGCAGATGTCTTGTGGCTGCCGCGCAGGTCTCCAACTCTACCAAGCCACCTGTACGACATATTTAATGGACCGGCAGTGCCATTGCTGCCACTTGGGAAAGATTTTGTTGTTGTTGTTGTTGTTGTTAATTTAATCTTTTCCTCAACCCCTGTATGATCGCTGGGATTATGCTATGAAATTTGGCCTCACAGTGCAAAACGCTTTGTTCAAAAATATAAGGGAGGAAAAAAATCAAAGCTGGCCCACTTCTCCACCTCCCCTGACTGCCCCCAAATGACTCGGGAAAATGCATTCACATTCTATATCATTACAATTAAATTTTGTTTCTTACACATCTAATGTTTCCAAAAGGCAGTTTTTCTGAACCACTACACACACACAAGTCAAGCAACTGACTGCTAAACTGCTCACCCTTCTGCATTACTCTGACACTACCCAATGTTAACGTGCCTCCCCCCAACTGTACACCATGGGTGCAATCCTCTTAGAACATTATCGGGAAAACATTCTGACTCCTTCGGCTGCTAAAGCGACACTTACAGTACCATTGTGTCTGTTTAGTTTAAAAATGAGGTTGATAACGGTAATGCTTTTCCATAAGATGATCTTCTACTTTTTAATGATACCCGTAGTTTCCCCTACATAAATGACTAAATCCTCACAGAATCTCGGTCTTGATTAGCACTCCTGCTAGTAAAATTTCACATACTAAATCAGCACCAGCTGTAGCAAGCAAGAAAGAAAAAGGCAAGTGTAAATGTTCCATATGCCCCACCAAATTGGCATCTGTGTCAGTAACCCCCTTTTTTAACTATTGTATACATACATTCTCTTGAGTGTTTTGTTCACAGAACACTGCTAACAAAATTTCTCTGTTGGCTCTTTCATATCAAGGAAAGAGCCTGTGCATATCACTCAACTGTAAAAAATACAATCTCTCCTTCTCCTCTAGTAGTCACAGACACACCTGAGTGTTCCGTTCATTAAGTTACTTTAAGATAGTGAACCTTTCTCTCGACATCTGTTCTCTGTAATGTGACACTGCAGGGCTCTTATAAAGCTGCTTTACAGTTGGAATTTAATTGTTAGCAACACCAAACAATGTCAGGGACACAATAGAATTATTCTAGTCACCTTGAAGGTATCTCAGAAGCTAGGCTCAAAATAATGGAATGAGGTGGTGATAGAAAGTATTTGTGATCTCTCTCATCTCATCACCCATGTTCTCTTCAAATTATGAGGTGTCTCTTCATAGATAGATATAGACATAGATATAAATATGGATATCGATATCAATAGATATAGATATCAGAAAGAACCCCAAAGCTATATATCTAAGATGCTACATTGAACTACTTGTTATACTGAATACTGGTTGGTATTCAATACTTTACCCATTGGGAACTTCTTAATTGTCTAACATCAAATAGGTATATAGTTTTTTAGGAACATATTTAAGCCATCAATATGAATGCTATAATAGCCATCAAAAAGTTCCAAACATAGAAGAGCATACTAAGCAAATGCTCTACACACAAGGAATATTAGTAGGATTTATCCCAGAGATAGTCATCTCACAAAGGAAAAATATATTTAAGTATTTTCTCCCCTTGTTGAAACATCATTATCTTGGTAGGCCAGTGTATACAGAAGAGAGAACTGACCACTCCTTTCTTTGTGTAACTCATTGATTCCTGCTCATGCAGTCTCACAAGGATGGGTAACTTCATGTAGTTCTCGCTTACTTACATGCTACCTCTCTTGATTTGATTATAAGCTCCTTGAGAGTTAAAATAGTATCTATGTAGTCCAATGTCTACCCTATGGGAATATCAGCATTTAGTAAGATACCCAACAAATGTTTTCCCACAACAAAGCGGTTAAGGCATGCTGAAAGTTTTTGTTAAAACTAAATGAACTGGATGATGAACAACTTACCAATGGGGATCAAATAACCCAACTAAACAAGGACAAGGGAAAATGAATGAAAATTGCCTTTGTTTCCCTGAAGTTTGCCTATAATATAAATTCCATTTCATTGAGTGTTATTGAGGGCTACTGAGATTTAGTGAAAGTTACACTTGATAACTCTAAGGCTAAAAATTAGAAGACATTCTGGTTGCAAGTTAAAAACCTCTTGGATCTTAAGATCCAGTCTAACTAAATTCTTAGTGAATAATTTAGAAAAGGGAATGTGAGGAAATCCACAATTGTAGCATAACCTTGCAAAGTGCTATTTTAAAATATGAAAATTGATTTTCTTAAAAAATATTGCTTCCTTTATGAATGGCTTCTCTCCCTGGTACTGTGAGTGGTCCAGCAACGCTGCTGGCCTCCTCTAGGGAAGGCTGGGATAGGAATTCCCATACCAGGAAGTTTGGATGAGATTATCCAATGTTTACATGCATAAAATGCAACTGCACTTGTCAACCTTAGAGTGATCTCACAGCTTTCAAAATGATTATGCCTTTTTTTGGGGGGGCAGGGAGAGTGAAGGAGGTAAATGGGGAACAAAAGGACATCTGTAATACTTTCAACAATCAAGATAAATTTTGAAAAATGGTTATGATGACCTTATTCTTAGAACATTGGCCATATTGTTGTTGATAGTATTAGAGTTAAATTTGTACTTCTACAAACCTATATGCTCCTGGAAAGTAAGCACAGTTCCTTTTATCTCTATATTCCCAAATATCAGCACCATGATGCAGAGGATGTATTTTTAAATGATTTGAATACATTAAATTTTTTTGAACAATTGATTTCTTACTTGGTTGCCTGCTTATTTGTTTGTCCTAATTCTGTAATTGGCATGCTTATTTTAATACAGTTGTATGGATGATAAATTACACACTGATATGGGATTTTTCCAACTGACAGGTAAGCATAAAATTCACTTAGGGAATCAGTCAGTCAAGAAGTCCTTTCCCAGAGCACTGTGCACATGCAGACCTACTATCCTTCACAGTGGAGAGTCATCAGCCCAAAGAACAGGGGCAGCGGCTAGTGCGAGTCAGGAGGGCATCGCAGTGGCACTCTGCTTGTTCTATGCCTGTGTCTGCTTGCAAAATATTTTGCACATCAACTTTGGATTCTGATCAAAGATAATTTGTGATTGTGATTATCATGAAAAGACATTAGATAATAATAATCTACAATAATAGGCAATAGAGAGCATGTGAACAACAGGGTAGTTCATACAATGTCTACCGGGAGTTCACGAAAAAATAGCCATGGTAGGAGGCCAAGTTCAGCAAGCAGTGCCATGGAATTTTCACTTGGAGCACCGGGCTTCATAGTCCACAGTGATGTTTGGACTTAACGCTGTCCATGTGTATTGGGGACTGATGGTTACCAGTTGTCATTGCCTTTTATAATTCCATGGGCTTTGCTCACCAAAGCCACTTCATTGCCTCGCAATGCATGTCAGGGTAGATTCTATGTGGTGGTTGCTTCTTCAAAGGCCACAGCCAGGTCACACACTATTTAAAGCACTACTTTATTTAAGACAACTTTCAAGTGTTTCTTCTCCCTTTGCTATCTATGATTGCCCCATTTCAGTTTGCCATACAACAGCTGTTTCGATATCCAGCATTTATCCGTTCTCCACATGCATCCAGCCCAGAGGGATTGTTAAGCAGATCATTGTTTTAATTCTGGCTACATTCCAGGTCCCCATTATTAGTGATCCTGTCTTAACATTTACTGTTCAGTTTGGCTCACAGGTGATGTTGATTAAATTGGATGTGCCATCTGGGGTGGGTTTTCATCTGGTAGGCACATTCAAGGCAGAGTACACCTACTGTTTCATTTGGTCTGAAGCTTAATGCCACATTTGATGACATTCTGGACAAGGTTTTGTGCAACCCGGGCTTGACTCCTGGCTTATTCAGTTAGTAGTTGTGCAAAATTGGGCCACCCACTGTACTATCTGGGGCTTTGGTTTTCTAATGAACAAAACAAAGAGAATAAACATTAATTCATTCCTTTATTTGGTTCCTTGTTAATTTTTAACCATTTATTAGGCCTGGTACTATGCTAGATGTGAAGAAATCAGAGCTAAAGAAGGAATCAAAGCCGAGGTGAGAAGACACATAAACCGAAAGGTTGCAAAATTATGTATAATGTTCACAAAACATCTATTTATGCTAATAGATATGATGGGCAAAGGACTATGGAGGCTGGAGAACTGAGAGAAAAAAATCTGCCCCCAGGAATCACAGGATTTCTCAGAAAGGACATGATCATTGAGCTGCATCCTAAAGATCAAGAGCTCTAAACATTGCTTTTGTGCATCTTATCAATCAAAATATCTGTGTTAGGGTAACACAATTTTATCCCTATCT
This sequence comes from Plecotus auritus, assembly GCF_963455305.1. Lineage (NCBI taxonomy): Eukaryota > Metazoa > Chordata > Mammalia > Chiroptera > Vespertilionidae > Plecotus > Plecotus auritus. Next base: position 73,046,254 of record NC_137776.1, on the reverse strand, counting down.
ATTGTGGAAAAAAATCAATCATGTACAAATTTCTTGTCTTCTATTTAATTAGTTAATTTGAATAAGCAAAGCAGACTTGAATACATGTGATTGTTTTGAGACTCAAATGGCATGATGTGTGAAAGCACACCTTTCAAAGTGCTCGAGAAAGCTCTTCGAACATGTGGGTGATGTTGCCTGCCCTGCCTATCCCAAGAGACTGTCACAAGACTAAGTGAAAAATGGAAGTGCAAAAGCACAGTTAATATAAGGGCAGTAATAGTTAACATTTTTTTTAGATCATACAATGTACTACGCAGTGTGGTAAATGTTTAATCTGTATTATATGGTGGATCCTAGAGGTAAGTCATATGAAAGAGCCAGTACTGGACTATTTTTGACCTACAAAAATGACAATTTTATATAGTTCAGCCTATGATTACTTCACTATTTTACAGAAGAAGAAATGAGATGCAAATAAGTTAATGTACCCAAGATCACAGAATTGGCAAATATTGTTAATTTTCTTATTTTTTTCTGGACATTCTGAATCTGTTAGGATTCTTGGGTTACAAGACTAAAAATCCAAAATGTCTAATTTTAGAGAGAAAAATAATGTATTGGGAGGAAATGGAGTCACTCATAGAGTCAGGAAAACCTGAACCAACAGACTATTCCCAGAATCCCACTGTTTCTCATTACCTCAGGGTGTCACCCTCTACCAATCCACCACCATCCCTCACCTGGATGAATGCAGAAGCCTCCTAACTGGCCCCCAGGCTTCTGCCCTTGCCCTTCCTCAGGCGACTTTCAATCTAGTGGAGAGATGGGTCATGTTTAAATGTAGGCCAAGTAATGTCACTTGTCTACTTAAACCTTTCAATGGCTTCTGTTACACTCTGACCAAGGATGTCCTACTTGATCTGTCCTTGGCCCCCAGACAACTCGGACCTCATCTCCTGCCACCTTCTCCCTCCTTCTCTCTCTGCTCCAGTCACACACTCCTTGAAGACCCAGAGCACAGTCCCACCTCAGACCTGTCCATCTCCAGATCTTTTTCCAGATCACCATCTGGCTTTTTCCAGATCACCACCCTCCTTCTGTTATTTTTTCTCACACCTCACTTTCTTAATGAGATCTCCCTTGACCCCTATTTAAAATTTCAATGCCATCACAACAGAAATTTTATTTCTGTGACACTTATCATTGACTCACACACTTCGTGTTTGCTGATTTGTATTTATTATTCATCTTAAGTAGAATATTAGAGTAGAGATAAGTTACTATTTTGCACAGTAATTGGCACCTAAATATTCATTGAGTAAATGAATCACTAGGACTGGGAAAGTAGAAGAAATAAAACAAAACAAAATAAAAGTAGAGTTTTGGGGATCCAGGAAGTCTCAACTACTTCCTGGGTAATTTGTTCAAAGGGACAATTCTTAGAAGAAAGACTGGTGAGCAGCATAGCTCAGGTCCCATGCCCACCCACTGGCCAGGATAGGAAATAACACATGGGGTCCCTAAAAAAATGGCAGGCAACTGTCATTATACTTCTACTAGAGGCCCAGTGCACAAAATTCGTGCCCAGAGGGGAGTGGTCCCTCAGCCCGGCCTGCACCCTCTCACAATCTGGGACCTTTTGGGGGATGTCTGATTGCTGGTTTAACCCCGATCCCAGAGGGATCCCTGCGGATCAGGCCTAAACTGGCACTTGAATATCCCTCTCGTAAACCGGGACCACTGGCTCTTAACTGCTTGCCTGCCTGCCTGATAGCCCTTAACCACTTGCCTGCCTGCCTCATTACCCCTAACCACTTACCTGCCTGCTCATCACCCCTAACCACTCGCCTGTCTGCCTGATCACCCCTAACAGCCTCTGCCTGCCTTCCTGCCTGATTGCCCCTAACTGCTCCCTGAGGGGCAGAGCCAGCCGGGGCAAGGGGCCCTGGTCATTCTGGTCTCTGGTCGTTCTGGTCGTTTCACTGTTTTCAGTCGCTGGGCTTTTATTATATAGGATTATCACAAAAAAGGGTAGTGGATCTAGGCAAATAAAAATCAATCACTACACATGCTGGCCTATTAGATTGAATTCTCTACTTTTTGGTGTATTTTCCAGGCACTTAATATATGGTCTAATACTCTCCAAAATCAATAGACTTCCATAAAATTTCATATTTAATATCACACTTCCCAATGCAGACCATTATGGTTTCCATTTTCTTTAGGTTGATTATCTTTCCATAGTTTTGAGTAAACTTTAAAATATGTAATATGTATATTAGAACACCTATTTATTTTTTAGAAGAAGTTTTGAATTCTTGTATTTAAGATTTTTATTTTACCTTGAAGAAAACACAGGAATTATCAGCTTCTAGTACCTCTTTTATTCTGCTCAAAGTAAAATAATTATACTGCTTTTGTTGATAAAAAGGTAATATGTGCTAATTGTAAAAAATTGAAAAACACAGAAGTATATAATCTAGAGCTACCTTGATCTTGCCTTTTCCCTTGCGTCCATCCTATCCCATAGATGTACCTTCTTTTATTATGTGAAATATGTATTTTCAGTTCATTTTTATTTTTATTTTTTAGGTTTTTTAATTGATTTCAGAGAGGGAGTAAGGAAGAGAGAATGAGAGAGGAACATCTATCTGAGAGAAAAATATCCATTGACTGCCTCCTGAATGTCCCCTATTAGGGATTGAACCTGCAACCAGGGCATGTGTCCTGACTGAGGATCAAACCAGCAACAATTCTGTGCATGGGACGATGTCCAACCATCTGGACCACAAGAGCCAGGGCTCAGTTTATTTTTATATCATAGAAGCCTTTTGTAAAAGCACTAGATAGAATAATATTATATGCACTGCAATATAAGCTACATCTTTGATAAATTAACATTACTAGTATATATATATATATATATATATATATATATATATATATATATATATATATTGTTCTCCACCTGCATTCTTCACTGTATATTCTATCATATGGCTTTTCATACTGCATTGATTTACTTTATCTTAGTCAAAGGCTGTATTCTGTTCCATTATACAAATACATCATAACATATTTAATCAATCCTTTAATGATGGACATTACTATTAAAAACAAGGCTACAAATAAAGGTGAAGAAATTAAAAAGTACAAATTAGTAGTTACAGAATAGTCACAGGGATATGAGGTACGGCATAGGGAATATAGTCAATAATGCTGCCAGGTGGGTACTAGACTTATCAGGTGAATCTCTTTGTAAATTATATAAATGTCTAACATCTATGTTGTACACCTAAAACTAATATATATATATATATATACATATATATATATATATATATATATATATATATATATCCCTAATATGCAAATAGACCAGACAGCAGAACAACCGAACAACTGGTCATTATGACGTGTGGTGACCACCAGGAGCCACGCATGGAACATGGCAGGTGTCAGCAGCAGGTGGCAGAGCACAGAACATGGTGAACATCGGCCATGGCTGAATGGTGGAGCAGGTGAGTGGGGGCGCCAGATCAAGGCGGGGTGCCAGTTGCTGTCATCAGGGTGAGCCTCGGTGGTTACTGAAAATTCTTTGCTCCTGCATGCAGCAGTCCCGCCAGGTGCTCACACCTGCTGCCGGCGCCCACCCTGCTTGCGCCCACAAATGGTGCCGTTAGTAGGTGCAAGTGATGATTCCAACCCTGATCACCCCTGAGGGCTTCTCCATCTCCCCTGCTCCTGAGGGGCAATTGGGGCAGTAGCCACCACTTGCGGGGCTGCCAGCAGACAGGGGACCGGGGGCTGTGGCAGGAGGGGCTGGGTGGGGGCATGGATGATGGGCCAAGATCCACCCTTGTGTCCACGGCAGCCTTGTGGCCCACAGTTCCTTTCAAGGTGCACGAATTTGTGCACCGGGCCCCTAGTATAAAATAATATTGAATGTCAATTGTAATTGAAAATTTAAAAAAAATAAAGTGCTATACCAATACTACAAAAAAAAGGGCTAATATTGATATCATTGAATATAATTTCCATTTGTTTTTTAGGATAAACTACAATTACTGAGTCAAAGTATATATATTTTTTACATTTCTATACATATTACTAAATTGTACTACAGAAAATTTATCACAATGTGCACTCACACCAACAATGTATGATAATGCTTACTTCCTAGCATCATCATCTAATAGAAGACAGAGAATCTATTAGGATGTCTGTGAACTCCACATCCTAGATACCAGATCTTATACAGTGCCATCTTCACTGGTAATTGGAGATGAGTCAGACAAATTAGAGTAAGTCAGACAAGTCTGACTTAAATTAACACAGCTCTAAAAATGGCAACCCACACTGTTGCATGATTGAACAGTAGTTACTGGAATAAGTGTATGGCTTTAGATGGGGGTTTTAACATTTTCAACAAGACAGGACCCTATCTGAAGTAGACAGATAGACAGAGATATGTAATATTTAGAAACACAGTGAAAGCCAGCAATAACAAGTCTAGGACACGCACCACCACGCCACCCTCTCTGGCCCTTGGCAGACAAAGGTAATTCCAATGATCTCTGGCTCTACCTCTGATTCCTTCACAGCACTGTCTCTGGCAGCCACTACAAACTCATTAGAGCAAACACATTAGGTACAACCTATTTGTCATCCCTAAGCTTACACAGTGGTTTGCCAAATAAATGGACCAGAAGATACAGAATTCTCACCAGGATGTATTTTAGGGAGGAGGGAGAAATTGCAGGTGACATCTGATCAGGAGCTTTAAATCTGTTTTTGAAAAGTGCTTCCCAGTGTTCAATAGTATTAATGATGGAAACAGATTGAAGCCTAAAACCCTATTGTGATTTGTGTGTGCACCTAGTGGAACATAATAATTCATATTTGATTCAGAAATATTCTGGTCAGAATCTTACTGGTGAAGACAAGAGATGCCAGGATAGCAACTATATTTATTTGATGTCTTGAAACAATTAGAAATTTTGTATTTTTGTCTGGCTTTCTTCAAGGGCATAAATATTTCAATAAATGAAATTTAGTGTGCTAGCCCAAATTTTCAAAAATTGTCCTTGATATTATATTAATAAAAACAATGAATGCTAGCTGCTATAAGAAACAACCCCTAAATCTCAGTGGATTAACACAACAAACCTTGTTCCTTGTCAGATTTTCTGGCTCTTTGTATCATCTGAACTCATACATGGCCTCCATTGGTACTTGCAAAGGAGAACAGAAATCATGAAGGATCACACAGATGTTTTTCTGGCCAGTCCTGGAAGTGGCATACATCACTTTCAATTGGCTGGATCTACTCACATGGCCCAATCAAACGGAGTTTGGGAGATTCCATTTGGAATCTCCTGTGTACCCAGAGAGAGGAAATAGGATTGGTGGGCATCCAGTCAGCCAGTCTTTGCCACAGGTACACAACCAGGCCTGGGAATTTTATTTTTGTCAATATAAAGCAATATTTACTTTTTAAAAAATTTGGAGGGAAGACCACTTTGGTATGTTCAGTGGGCTCTTCATGAAATTCTTAAATATTTTTTTTGAAGAAACATATTCCTAATATAAGAATTTCATGAAGAACCCACTGAACATAGCAAAGTGGTCTTCTCTGCAAATTTTTTAAAAAGTGAATATTGCTCTATATTGACAAAGAATAAAATTCCCAGGCCTGGTTGTATGACTTGCATTCACAGGTCTGCAAACAGGAAGTGATCTCAAGAGACTCCTTAGATGAATTCACCTCTTCAGGCAGGTCATGTTCTCTCCAGTGACTCTGAGTCTTTTTTCACCATTAAGAATCCTTTTCATTATTTTTCTCCAAAGCCCTTATGTTTAGAAATAATTTGTCTATTGAACCCCATTTATGGAGCATCAGCATTTATTTATACCATGTGTTACTAATCAAAAACATAAAACTGCAAATCAGAAGTTGTGCACAGAATGTGGGAATTAGTCTTACACTGAGTTGGTGTAAAGCCAGCCAGTGCAAAGACACCTGGAGTTCCAGTGAGCTTGTGTGTTCTCCTGGTGCTATACACGGAATGTGTGCCCCCCACATTCGGATGTTGAACCTCTAACACTCAATGTGACTGTACTTGGAGATGGGCCTTGAGGGAAGTAATTAAGGTTAAATGAGATACTCAGGGTGGGGCCCTCATCCAGTAGGACTGGTGTCCTTGTAAGAAGAGGGGAGACACCAGAGATTCTTTCATGCAGAGAAGCAAGTCCATGTGATGACACAACAAGCAAGTGCTGTCTGTGAGCCAGGAAGGAAGGTCTCACCAGAAACCAACCCTGATGAGACCTTGATCTTGAACTTCCAGCCTCCAGAACTGTGAGAAAATCAATTTCTGTTGTTTATACCACCCAGTCTGTGGTATTTTGTTATGGCAGCCTGAGCTGACTAATACATTCATTTAAAGGTAAAAGGTATTTTGTGCACCTTTCAAATATGAAAAAGACCTCAAATGTCCCCTCTGTCATAGTCAATTGTGATTAGAATGAACTGTATTACTTTCCTTTTTTAAAGAGGTTCATTAAATGAAGGTTGATATCATCTCAAATCTCATTTCTGCTAGTTGGGACTATCAAGCGCCATGCATCAGAAAGCCGAGACTGGAAGAAGAATTAGCTCCATAAACATGTGATTATGTAAGACTTTATGTTTGTTTGTTTTGTTTGTTTGCTCTTTAATAGAATGACACATCTATTGGAAGTTTAAGTTCTATCTTTAATATTCTCTTAGGCAATCTTTGCAGATAATCAGACATGTACATGCAAAAGGATGTTGAAACTGTCGACCCAAGTTATTATTTTTTATTAGTGCAGAGGATGGTATAAGGGACTCATGACAAGTAAATAAAACAATTTCATCTGCCACCAACACATTATTTTCCCATCTCTCTTCAAGGCAAGAATCAATACATATCGTTGCAGGAAAAGTTACTGAGGCAAAATGCCAGGGTCATTTTTTTTAAAAAAAGCTCAAAACCACATTTTGCAAAGAGGTGCAACCTCTCTCGGTGGCTGATTTTCACCCTTGTATCTCCTGAGCCTACTTCTCTGTGACCAACACAGGCTTACAGCATGCGAGCACTGTTAGAAAGCAGGGTTTCACATCCCTATTTTAATAATAAATACAAACACACTTACCCAGTGCGTTTTACGCCTGCCTGCAACAAAAACAGCCGAACAGATTGTGATGGAATTCAGGGACTGACAGTCTGACAAAAATCCCTTTTTGTCTAAAATCTGGCTTCCATAGGTTTTTACAAATCCAAATATTTGATTTTGCACTGGAAAAGGAGCCAGTCTTATGTACAATTTATAAAATAAATGTGTAGATACATGCTTTAAAATCTCCACATTTTGTCAACACATACTGTCCAACTTTAAAGACTCGCCCCACCCCTACTTTTTCCCTGTGTCTTGGGTGTATTTTCCTCCTGCCTTCTAAAGCTTTATATTTATCTAATAAGAACTCTTTTGCAAGCCGCTGTTTCGGTAGTGATTTAACAGTAGTTTCAGTGTCAAATTGGCCTTTCCCCAGCAGGGAGTTTTAAGCCTTGCTCTATTATACTTCCAAGACACTCAGGAGCTGGAGTTAGGAGATATAACATTTTATTTGAAGTTTGCCTTTCACTACACACTGGGATGCAAACAAGCTTCAGTTACTCAGCAGTCAAACAATTCCATCACACAGCGAACAGCGCTAAATATTGTACCGAATTTTCTAATTACGTCTTTGTGATATTTGCTACAGGAGGGTAGGTGAATGCAGGCTAGAATCAATACAAAACTCCTTGTCTAAACAGGACATCTGGGCTTTGAGATAGTTTATTTATTGCTTCAACATTCCCTTTAGCAAGTCATAATTACAATAAATGTAACTTCCTGGAGGAAAAATGTAAAAGTATTTCTGATCAATGCACAGGTATGCCAAAGTTACTTATTTTCCCAGAGATATATAAGACCAGACTATCTATACACGTGAAGTTCCGTTTAAGCAGATACATTCTCTTCCCATGTATGTTATTGTATTGTCTTTATGGTTACATACTAGTATCATAGCAATTCAGCTGCCTTTGATGCTATTTCTCTAAGGGGTTTCTTAATCATTCTATATCCTGAAAGCTGGACCTTCTCCTTCTTTAAAATTTCTTAAGTTCATGCCTGATTCTTTTCTTACTAATATTTCAGAAAAAGAACAAAAGCAATAAATTGCCAGGGAGGCACCTCACCCATGACAGAGAAGTGAAGTATTGAAGAGCATTCAATGACCCAATGACCTATTCTCCATAGAAGCTGCAGGCAAATCGGAAGGGCATGGGGCAAGGCACACCTGCCCAAGCGTCCTGGACTTCCTAAGAGCTGAGGGGCTGAGGGCAATACTGTTTCATTGCACCAATGGAAACATTTCAATATCGTCCTTCTGGCCCTCTGGTTCAGGCCTCAGCCAGTCCAGCATGGCCACCCTCTGGATCCGGTTTAGAGCTCCCAGACCTCCTGGGACTGGCCACCGAAGAAGCTGCCCAGGCCTTGACAGGGCCCCACAGACTTACATCACCAGGACAGAGCCTCAGGTAACGACTGTGGTGGCAGGTAAGCCCATCTCCTTTTAATCGACACTGGGGCCACTTATTCTGCCCTCTCTGAATTCGCTGGGACCCTTGTCCACTCCTCAGTCTCTATTATGGGGGTTGACGGATTAGTCTCAGAGCCATTAGCCACCTCACGTCTACACTGCATCTTACTAAATTCCCCCATTCACTCTTTTCTCATTCCACCTCGGTGCCCAGCCAGGGCTACCATGCATCCCCTCATAAAACCCAGTTGTCCCAAACCACAGTCGCCTACCTCAGTTTCACTCTCTCACCCCACAAGGCCGAGACATTCCTTGGGCTGTAAATGCCTTATCTCCTTATTTCCTCTATGATCATTATCTCTAGGAAAAATGCGGCAGTTTTAAAATTCAAGCGGCTAGAGGCCTAGGAATAGGCTTCGGGACCTACTCCCTCCTCCCCCTGCCTTTTCTCCAGCCTCATCTTCCACTGCTCCTTTCCTTCCCTTTCTCTTTTCTCTTGGATAACAGCCCATTCTAACATTCCCTCCCGTTTTCACTGCAACACAATCTCAATCACTCATCTGTCACCCCTTATTGGTAGCACCATGGTGACTACCCTCTCAGCTTGGAGCTCAGAACTAGAAAAAGGAATCTCATACCCTTTAGTCCACCTCTTCTCCTTACACCTATCAGCTTGTCTCCATGATCAGGGATTTTTCTTCCTCTGTGGGGAAAACACATGTATGTGTCTCCCCATCAGCTAGACAGGAACCTGTACTCTCATCTGTCTCTCACCCATTGTAGATGCAGCCCCCAATGATCAGTCTTTACCTGTCCCCGTAACCCATCATATCTGACACAAAAGAGGAGTCCAGATAATCCCTGTCCTCATAACCCTTGGCATCACAGCAGGGATTGGAACTGCCATAGGGAGCTTAACCACTGCTCTACCTATTTTGAATTCCTGTCTCAGGACGTACAGGAAACATGTGGATGCCCAGCAAGGGGCAAAACTGGGAAAGCAAGAACCTTACCCCCAGGGTAACCTATTCTCCCCTTTCATATCACTAGTAAGGCAATTGAGACCCCTACTCTTTTCTCCCCTAAAAATAACATCTAGGTCTCAGTTGTCTTTCAGCTCCAGGCCCAGAAATGCAGCAAAACCAGACAAGTGATGCTGTGGCAGCATCAGGACTAGCTTTTACCTCCCAAGTGACTCAACAGAATTGCTCTCGAGACTCCATCAACCAGTCTCTTGGGGAAATCCTGCTGCTGCACCCCTCGTCCAGCAAGGAAAACACTACCTGTTTTTTGCTCACTTACCCCATGGCTCCACCCACTATTAGGCCCACTGGTATTTATTCTTTTAATTTTGCTCTTTGGCCCCTGTCTCATGCACTGTTTCACTAGTTTCTTGCAGAACAGAATGCAGGCATTCGCCAACCAGAAGGTGGGAGAGATCTATCTGGCCTTGAATGCAGAACCTAGCACCAGAATCCTTGAGACCCCAGGTAGATGCCCCTGACGATGCCCCCTCTCAGCAGGAAGTAGCTATGGAAGATGGACCTTCACCCCCAGACCTTGCCTGGACTCTCAATTTTTTTAATATTACCAAAAGCCTGGAATGATAGATCTTTCCTTCCCCCAAATGATGGATGAAGTATGACGTAACCTGCACCTGCGGCCTGGACATTCCTGAGCACCTAACCAGGCACCTTATATGGACTATACTTTGAACCACCAATCAGCACCTGCCAAATACCCTAAGCCCTCGATTTCTAAGTACCTAAGTGCCTAATCATGTGCCTTATATGAAACCACCAATCAGTGCATGCCGAGTACACTAAGCCCCATCCCTTCCCATTCCACCCCTCAAAAGGCGTGTTCACCTCTGCACGTGTTGCTCTTCTCCCCTTGTGAGACAGCCTGGCAGGGTCCTTCTCCTCTAATAAAGCCTGTAGTCCTGTTTTTCGGCCCTCTGTCTCATCTTTCAGTCCTCAATTTAAATAAGAATGTTTATGGACTTTAACAGTCATTCATTTGTAGAAGCATCCAAAAACAACATCTGGAGTGATTTATATTTTAGGAAAAGGAAGGCTTCAGGACTTTGTAACGGAGCGCGTCCCCCGGAGATAGACCACCGAGACCAATTGGATCAAACAGGGAAAAAGTTTATTGCAGATTCGAATCTGGGCCCCGCCGTAGCTGATGCAGCAGCAGGCAAGTGCCGTGGCGGGAGTGCCGTTGAAAGGGGCAGTCCCTTCCTTTATACCCCTTCCCTCTATAACCGTTGGCCTGGCATTCCCTGATTGGCCCCTTTGAATGACCTGCGAATGTGGGACCCCTTTGTCCTGGACTTTTCCTAATATGGTTTGCTCGCGCAGTGAGGAAGTTCTACACCGGACCTTTCCCTATATGGGTTGTTTGTTACAGAGACAGTTCTGTAATGCCTCTGGCAGGTAGGGGAGTGGTGGTCAGGCAGAAACTATTTCTTTTATTTATGGAACGGGGAGTTCTATAGTGCCTGCGGGGGGTGACCTTTCCAAGTGGTTGTTTTAAGTTTTTCTACTCTGACTCTAGACCCCAAGGTCTAGTCCCTTCCTGCCCTCCACAGACTTGAGGCTTCAGAAAGTTATCGGGGTCTTATGGATCACCAGTGGCACAGTGGAGAAGGGCGAGAGAGTCTCTCTCATAAGGAAGTGCAACTGGCAGGACTCCCTTGAGGGCAACCTTAGCTAAACAGGCACCAAGCAGTATTCTGGCCTTCAGTATCCAACAGTTTCCAAGTAATAGATCATGGGAAGGGGGTGAGAAAGTATATGCACCAAAACACTAACTGGCAGTCATTTCTGGGAACTGGGACTTCTTTCCTGATGCATATCTTTTGCTAATATTATAGAAATGAGCAGGGATAAATTGTGTCATCAAAAAAGCATAAATAGAAACAACACGATATCCTTCCATTTTGAATGGGGCTATAAACTGTGGTACATCCAGACGATGGAACATTATTCTGCGCTAAAAATAAATGAGCTGTCAAGCCAGGAAAAGACATGGAGGAAACGTCAGTGCATATAACTAAGTGGGAAAAGCCAATGTGAAAAGGCTACATGCTGTACGATTTCACCTACATGACATTCTGGAACGGGCGAAATTATAGACACAGTAAAACATGGTTTCCAGGGGTTGTGGGCAGGAGGGAGGGGTGCATAAGTGGAGCACTGAGGTTTTTCAGGGCAGTGAAACCATATGATGTTATAATGATGCACGATACTATAATGGTGATATGGATATATATACATACATATATACATATACATATACATATACATATACATATACATATACATATACATATATATACATATATATACATACATATATATATATATATATATATATATATATATATATATATATTTGCCCCAAACTATAGAATATACAACACCAAGAGTGAACCCTAATGTAAGGAAGGTATGGACTTTGGGTGATTATGATGTGTCAGTGTGGGTTCATCAGCTGTAATGAGAAGGCTAAAAAGGGCTAATTCCAATGTAACTCTGATATTTGGGTCTAGTGATCTGAATCCAAGCCAGCAAGCTCAGTGTACATTCCTGATAACCTATAATTAAGTCCCTCTCTCCTTCGCAGATACTGGTCTTGCAGAACCTGTTACTGTGAACAGTGCACTGCCCCAGAGGGAGGGTTATTAATGCTAGTCCAGACCATCAGATATGGCGTGGAGACCCCCAACACCTGGGGGCCTTCTTGCAAGGCCGGCAAAAAGGACCGGAAGCATAATGCATGTTTGTGGGACAAAGACCACAGGGAGGGAGATATAAAGGAAAGCCCCATGCATGTTCCTTCACTCAGATTTGGAAGGCTGTTCCCTGAGTCTGCCGGTGTATTAAACAGTGTCGCTCCTTTTTTCTTAGAAGCGTCTTTGGTTTTCTTTGGTCTTTTGCAACAGCAATAAATACATCACTCTGGTGGGGGATGTTGATAACAGGTGAGGCTGTGCCTGAGTGGGGCAGGCAGTATATGGGAACTCTCTATAGAAACCTAAAACTACTTTAAAAATAAAAATAAAGCATTTAAATATGAAAAAAGCAAAAATTAAAAGTCAGGATGATAATGAAGAAATATTATGTGTTTTGGAGAAATTACTAAGTATTGCCATGTCCTGTCTCTCATATCTAGTAACTCAACATAGACCAAGTTGTCATCTTGTGCAATTTTAAAAAAAGGGGGGGGGGCAGTTAAATGGGATAAAGCAAGTCACCAGGGTGAGAAAGGTAAATGCTCAAAGTAGTCACCCATATGCCACTTAGTATTTATTTGAAAAAGTGTGTGATTGTAAAAACAAATATCATTCAAGCCATAGTTGTAAGAATTGCAAAGATGCACAGAAAATTCACCCTCCAAATGAAGTTTCACGAACTAAGTCATTGACCTGCATTGAGCGGAACACCAAACAAGGTGCCCCTTCTAAAGTCATGAATATTCTTCAAATGGCAAGGGAGCTGCTGTTTGATGCTGATGACATTGAGAATTTAGGAGAACGGAAATCCCATCATTTTTCATTTGTATGCAAATTTGCCTGTTCCAGAAATTAACCCTGGGACCCCACGTCAGTTTTCATCTCCAGGAATTCTCTCTGCCTGCACCACACGGTGTAGTCTTGTCACTAACCTGCGGTCAGCAGGCCTCCCCAGTTTAAAAACAACCACCCTCCCAAAGTCATAATGGTGCTTTGTTTATCCTCATTACTGGAGGATAAAGAGGAGCAGAGGCCTGTTGTAAAATGCACACCTCCAACGCAGGCCCTGCCTGCCCACAGCATTGAAATGCAAACTGCATCCTACTTGGGCCAAACAGCTCTCATTGACCACTGCTCCCGGTCCTAAGGTGCACCCGACACAATAGACCAATCCTATTACCCTGCTTTTCAGCTGGATAGCCAACTGTTTAAAAGTTCTTTTGTTACTTCGCACCTTAGACAAATGTTACCATCTACATGAGAAGGAAAGAGAGGTGATTGAGGTTTTTCACTGATGTGGATTTAATTATGCTAATTCAGACAGCTGCAAAGCATTGCAGGATAGCTGCAAATTAGGGTGAGCCAATACAGGTGCCCTTCACTGTAGGGGCTTAATTTTTAACCTAGGTAGTTTTAAAAGGGAAAGGGAGTTCAAAGGGCAATTTCAGATTTGGAGGGGGAGGGCCCACCAGAGTTCTAAAATCTGTAGGCTTTACCTGCACCTAAGCGAGAGCCAGAAGAAGCAACCATTCTTGATTGAAAACTCCAAACGTGGCTATAATTAGAATAGTCAATTTTAAATGATGGGTTTATCAAGAATTGAAACGAGATAACACTCAACTAGAATTTGAAGATTAAAAATGACCTTTATTTCCCTATCTGAAAAAATTACACTATGGAAATGATGATAAAAATTTCCAAGAATGTTTAATCTTTTTTTTTAAAGGAAAGGGTATCTGATTTTTGAACTTTAATGACAAAGTGAGTTTACCACACTGCATATCTGACATGACTTTTGGCCCACGACTAGCAACACAGAGATATGATATTTAGTGTCATCAATGGGAAAATAGTATTTGTTCAGTTTTTAAATTGCTGTATAATACCGTTTGGGGTTTTTGTAGAGGGGGGTGGTTAGTGGTGAATCACTCAGCAAACCCTGAATTGTGGTGAGTCTTAAAGAAGAATGAAGTGCAATCCTGGGCACTATAAAGATGCTTAGGAAACACCGCTGGTTAATTTACTGCTCTCGAAGGAGGTCCTGCTTAAAAGATGTTGGACAGGCCGGTTATACCAGTGTGAATGGCGAGGAGGAAGAACTGAAGAACTTTTATGGCTTTTTTTGGGGGGAGGGGGGACTTCCTGAGGTAGGGAGGTCCGTCCTGTTCACCTCTGAGTGACGTGTTCTTCGGGGCCCAGTCTGTCCCCACAGACACTGAGTTCCCCCCCACGAGGCCTATTATGTTTCCAAAGGACAAAAAGCCTATACACAAAGCATCTCCCTTTCTCCTGCCATTTCCTTCTGGACCTTGTCAGACTCCTCTGCTGTGCGTTTCCCTTTGTCCTGCACTAGTCAGAGATGTAATTAGCTGGCAAAGGAAAGAAGAAAAAGCAGGGGCATCTGTCCTAGGCTCCACACAGAGGCAGGAGAGTGACCTTTCCAATCCTGCCCCAGTTTTTGGTGAAAACACTTAGATATGGGCATGAATGTTCATGAACTTTTCAGGTTTTGAATGAGTGATTTTTCTATGACTTAATTGATTTACCAAATGAAATAATCATCCATAATTTCTACATTGGTTGATATCACATATGCGATAGGCATAAAACTGCCCAATATTCTGTCCAGCACGTCATAGGCATAAATGATATTTGTTCTTTATCTCTCCTCATCACCCATAATGCTTTGTACCTTCTCCATCCCAGCACCCCCGCCCACTTGACCACTTTCTCTTCTCCTTGACCCTTAACTTGTTTGTGTCCTTAGGAATACCATCATAGTATTTCTCTACTCCTAAAAATTCACTCTATTTTTTTTTCTTCCTTCTGCCAGTGTATGGAAAAGTTGCAACCAGTGTATGGTTACTTGAGGATTTAATTTCAGCAGCCTATGATTCTGTTCTTAAAATGGCAGAGAAATGGCAAGAATAATGAAAATGGCCATAGTCTTTTGATAAACAGTGCTTTAATAAAATTAATCAATGGTAATGGTAATAATGAATTCTTGTTTCTAGGGCATGGTAAACTGAAGTAACACAAACAACTCTTTCTCAGTTAACTTGTGAAAATGTCGGGTGTAATATAACAAAAATATAATATGTAGTTTGAAAAACAGAATAAAATTCTCTGCTTCAGAAGTAAAAAATAAACTTATGGTCAAAATGGCAAGGACATGGCTGACACCAGAGTGACTGTGGGAGATATAAGCAACAAGTACATTTGTTTCTGCTTGCTACAAAGGGAGATAACTTTCTCATACTACCTGAGTTATTTGAAAATCTCAAATAAAAAGTCTAATGTACAAAAAAAATGAAATGAACATGACAGAAGCAAACCCCAAACCTATGGTTAAGGATACTGACAGCCTAGGGTGCCAAAGAATCTTACAACAAAGAAGAGCTCATAATACAAAATGACAAGATATATGAGAACATGGTTTTTCATAAGGGAAAGTCAAAATATTAGTACCCTTAACACTTTAAAATAATTAAAGAATCTGACCCTGTAAAATAGTATGTTTCAAATGATAAAATAGATTAAGGAAGGAAAAGATACAAAAATGACAGCACAGAACATAATGAAAAAAAGAAAGGCAAGTTTGAAAAATAACCAAATAAAATTTATAAAAGTAAAAAAAAGTTCATTAAAATGCTAAATGTTCATTTTAATGCTAAAGTTAAAAATACATATATATTAAAAGCAATTAGAAAGAAAACTCAGATTACCTAAAGAACAACATTTAGACTGAAGCAGACTTTTCATCAGTAAGAATAGAACCAGCAGGAAACAAAATAATATCTTCCAAGTGTTTTGGAAAAAAAATCTGTCAACTTAGAATTTTATATTCACATCAACTATGGTGAAAGATTAAGAATATGAAAGATTTTTAAATAAAGACTAATAGAGTTTTACCATCCTTAGATCCCTTGCTGAAAAAACTACTAAAGGATATATTCAAGTAAGAAGAACATTGAACCAGAAGAAAGGAGAAGGGCAAATTATGGTAATCAAAGAATTTGGTATATATGTGGGTAATATAAATAAATATTGAGATAAATATATAATGCCATCCTGGCTGGGTGGCTCAGTTGGTTGAAGCATTATTCCATACACCAAAAGGTTTTGGGTTCAATTCCTGGTCGGGGCACATACCTAGATTGTGGGTTTGATCCCTGGTCAGGATGCATATGGGAGGCAACCAATCAATGTTTCTTTCTCACATTGATCTCTCAATCTCTCTCTCTGTCTTTCTCAATCTCTCTCACATCATTGAACATATCCTCAGGTAAGGATATAATAATTACGGTCCCACATTTTGTATAACTGTTTTAAACTTTGGCTTGATGGGCTAAAATAAAGACAAATCTCATTCTAAGGTTTTGTGCCTGGGTGGGTTAAGTTCCATTGATAGTAAAATAACATCGTGGTACATGAAAGAATGGACTTCTTTTTAGATAGCGTTTGAAAGGCAGCCAGGTATTTTTCTATTTCTTTTTATAAGTCAGAAACCTATAACTTTTTAGTTGAAAGAATCAGAAAACCCTGTGATGCAATGAAAGAAAGCATGAACTATGGCCTTTGCTAGATTTAGCTTCAAATTCATTCACATTGCTTTATTCAACTATATATATATTGTCAGTACCACATTCTAAGGACTACATTAGGCCCAGAAAATAAAGCGATAAACAAAATAGGTGCAATTCTTATCCTCGTGCCACTTATAGCCTAGTAGAGAAGACTGAATTAAATAAATGAGTTTACACAAACACGTAATTACAAGCGCTATGAAGGAAAAATGCTAGGAACTTGGGGAGCTATAGCAAGTGGTCCTGATCCAGCCTGTCTGAGAGCAGAAAATGAGTCTCTAAAGAGAACATTCAAGCTCCACTTTAAACACAAAGCAGAGACAGGTGTTCCCAACCCCGGGTATATTGCACAGTAGACCTTGGGTGAAAGTAAGTTCACCAGCGATTTTGAAGCAAGTAATGAGTGACCTGGTTTGGGTATCCGTAGTTAATAAAGAGTTCATCACTTGCTTTCTAAGTAACCATGGGCAAGCTGCTTATCTCCTTAAATCTCAGGGTCCGACTTGGCAGGATATGTGATAAGTTAAATGAGATCATGTGCAAACAAGGGCCTGGCATCTAGCAGATTTTGAATAAAACTAAGCTTCTTATTTCCGCCTCTAAATGAAACTAAAATAAGCCATTTTACTTGCTTTGATGTCACTGGAAGAGCTAGTTTTAGATATAACTGAACTTTTCTTATGATTGACTGACTGATATTCCTTGTGCCAATGTAAAGCCAACTCATGTTTATTTATTTAAGGTATTCTTAGTCTTGTCACTCATTTCTTGGATCAACTAGTTAGTTTCCGTTCTTACCATTTCTCTTTACATTGAACACAATGCCTCTTCTTATCAGAGGTCACTATCTTTATGAACCTGCTACCTGTTCTATTGGTCAGAGCTCTCCAGGAAAATAGAACTAAGAGGATGTGTGTATCTACATAGAGAGAGGGGTGTTATTGTAAGGAATTGGCTCCTGAGATTGTGGGGGCTAGCCAGTCTGAAATCTGCAGAGCAGGAGGTAGGCTGGAGATCCCGAAGAAAAACTGATGCTGCATCTTAAGTCTGGAGGCTGAACTTTTTCTAAGGGGAACCTCAGTCTTTTTTCTGAAGACTTCCAACTGGCAGGTGAAAACTCACATTACTGAGAGAAATCTGCTTCATTCAAAATCTACTGATGTCAATATTAACCTAAAAAATATCTTCCCAGCAACATCTACACTAACACTTGATCAAAAACTGGGTACTACCACCTAGCCAAAATGACACATAAAATTAGCTGTCAAACCAGGCCATGCCAATTCAATTTGAGATCAGAGCTTTACCCAAAGGCTGCTGTCTGCAGTCAGGGCCTGGGTCTCTGCGGTGGCCTGAGGAAACAGATTCTGCCCACAGGCATGGCTGCACACCAGCTGATCTCTGAGCCAGTCTCCAAGGCCTGTGAAAGGAGACATCAGGGAAGTTCATACTCACAGAGACCAAGAGGCATTCACGCAGGAAGAAGTCAGGGTCCAGGGACCACGTGAGAAAAGGAACCTTGGTTGGTCAGAAGTCTGAGCGAGAAAGGAGGTTAGAGAGAGTGTGTGAAAGTGAGAAGCAACAGGAGAAGCACCGTTACACAGAGGGGGTCGTGAGGATGGCTGCACCCAGCAGCAGGGAGCTGCAAACACTGGCTGGGAGCAGACAGGATACCTGGAGCTCCAGACGTACACTCTTAGCCAAATGATATTCTAGTTCTCAACTGAGTCTTAAATGTGCAGCTGTAGTTATGCCTGAATAATGCTCCAGACTTATGACTGGCACATGCCTGTCATATGTGCAATGTTGTTTTAGTCTGTTAGGGCTGCTATAGCCAAGTACCATAGACTGGGTAGCTTATAAGCATTAGGCATTGATTTCTCACTGTTCTGGAGGCTGGAAGTACAAGATCAGGGTGCCACCATGGTCGAGTTCTGGTGAAGGCCTGTTTCCTCTTTATAGACAACTGTCTTCTCACTGTCTTCACATGATGGGAGGGGCTGGGAGCTCTCTGGGGTCTCTTTTGTGAGGGCACTAATCCCATTGATGAGAGCTCTACTCTTATGACCAAAGCACTTCCCCAAGGCTCCACCTCCTCATACCATCACATCAGGAGTTGAGATTTCAATTTATGCATTTTGGGGAGACACAAAGCAAACCCTTGTACAAACCAGGAGGCCATACTATTTAGGGAGGACCACAGGCTGAAAAAACAAGCTCAAATTCAGCAAAGTATATTCAGTTTTCAATACTTATGAAGTGCCTGCTCTATGCAAGCGGGACACTCTTCAGCTTCAAAGGTGTTCTAAGATGACTTGCCATAAGTGTGTATTCTCTGTTTCTTCTTTTTTTTTTTAAAATCCCCACCCAAGGACATGCTTAGAGAGAGGAATGGAAAGGGAGAGAGAGAGAGAGAGAGAGAGAGAGAGAGAGAGAGAGAGAGAGAGAGACATCGATGTGAGAGAGAAACATCAATCGCTTCCTTATGTGACCCAACCTGGGGTCAAACCTGCAACCTGGGTATGTGCCCTGACTGGGAATCAACCCAGCAACCTTTTGGTACATAGGATGACAATCAACCAAGTCACTCTGGCTGGGCCTCTGTTAATTCATTTTTGTTTGAGGAGGTGATCTATGATTAGAATTTTTATTGGATACATTTTTACTTGACACTAAACACAGTGAGTTGCTAATCTACAAAATGATCTTTTTTCTTTTCTTTTCTATTTTGCATCACTTATTTTCCCTTTTGAAGAAAAGGAGCATGACAGCTGTCTGTTAATGCCAAAATCAAAAACCCATTTTTCTTTTTGGTGGTGATGAACTCCTTTAGCTTTTTCTTGAGTGTGAAGCTCTTTTTTCAAAAATTTAAATTCTTTATTGTTTAATGTATTACATAAGTCTCCTTTTTCCCCCATTGACCTCTCCCTGGCCGCCCCCAACCCCAGCACATGCCCTCACACCCTGCCCCCTCCCCGTCTGTATCCATTGCTTGTGCTCATATGCATGCATACAAGTCCTTTGGTTGATTTCTTCCCCCCATCCCCCACCTTCCCTCATAGGTTGGACAGTCTGTTCAATGCTTCCATGACTCTGGTTCTATTTTTGTTCATCAGTTTATGTTGTTCATTATAAGAAAAAAAAATTTTTCTTTTAAAACTGAATATCTCTTCTAACCCTAACACCTACCCTTTAAACCTGGCATTCACTTCTTTCTCCATATTTCGCAAGATCCTACTTAATCAGTAAGACACACTACCTGCAGGAATCAAAAGGTTGAAAGAAAATTGGACCTCCATAACCAGTTGCTATGAGCAGAGGGGTAGATTAAGCTTTCAGGGTTGCTGCTAGTACACACATGCTCCCTGTTCCTCCTTCCCACAGAACCCAAAGTTCAAAACACTGTATCTTCCCAGGAATATATTGTTAGTACTAACTTGACAATCTTGCTGTTGACAATATTGGCTGTACTTCACTTCACTCCGCTCCTGTGGTTCGCAACCAAATCCAGCACGCTGGGCCCTGCTGGGTGGTACAGCAGCTGAAGGGCCAACTGCCAGTGGATCTGGAACAGTCTTTCCAGCCCCAGCACCCGACTTCCTGGCCACCTCCCTCCAGGTCTCATTGGTTGATGTGACAGCTGTAATTCTGACAATAAACTTGGTATTGCAAGTTTTTGTTTGGCCGACTTACTCCTTTAGATGCCATTTTCCTTGGCTCGCCTTTCATTATAGGACATGTTCCTTATTACCTTTTAAAACCATATGAGCACCATAAGCAGATCTTTGAATTAGAATTTTTGAAAGCATTACAAAGCATGACTGATTTGGTGGTGTTGTTTTGTGTGTGTGTGTGTGTGTGGTGTTTTTTTTCAATGCTGAAATGCAAGAAGGAGAGTGAGAGCCAGCCCCGATTCTAGTATAGCCTAGTAGGGTATCAAATACCATTTATAACTTCAGAATAAAATGCATAGATATGTTCCCTCCTCAGAAGCCTGGGTGCAATGTCTGCTTATATAAGCAGCTTATAAGTGCCAATGTACTAAGTGTTTTTTACATTAGAAAGGTTGTGAGAATCCTCCTTCCCTAAAAACCTTTAAAAGAGTAAATATTTGGTGTTCCAATATAGGGAATGAGAAATAAAAAGATGTGTAACTCTATTGATGAAATGGATTTTTTTCAATAGTTATAAGACAAGTCACTCACAAAACTTAATTACATGAAGAAAAAAACCTTTCCATGTTATAGCTTTCTTTATCACAGCTTACCATCCTCCCTTAAAACAGACTGTGATAATGTCCATAGAATGAAAAATCTATGCGATGTAATTTATTTCTGCTTTGTTTAAAAAAAGGCCAAATTGACTATCAGCACTTGAGATCTTGAAAAAATACTGCATATGTTAATACAATAATTCATTATTTTTATTGAGTCAATTAATTATATGTTAATATTTTAAAGAAATACCTATCTTGTTTTTATCAAACACATTTATAAAATATCTAAATGTTACAGGAATTATAAAGTAGAACATGAGAGTCCTACTTGCAGAAACTCTCATGTGAGCAGCCTGGTGAACATTCCTTTAAACTTTTCTCTCCATATTCTAATGGATATGGATATAATTTTTACCAAAATGACAACCTACAGTACTTCCTCTTTGTGACTTCATTTTTTAAAAATTATATTTCTTATACATCTTTTTCATTTCATGATGTCCAAGCTGTCTCATTTTTCAAATATATACGATCATTATCATAGAGGATTAAATTAAGTTCATGAGCTTTGCAACCACAGGGCTTCACTGGGTTTGAATCCTAGCGCCACCCTTAGTAATTCTGTGACTTTGGCAAGTTACTTAACTTCTTTGCAATTCACTTTCTAAACCCATATCATATTGACAAAGCCTACCTGAACTGGTTGCTGGGTGGATGAGGACTCACTGCTTGGCACTTGGTAAGGTTGCAAACCACGACATTGCCACTACATGGATGTTTGCTATCTTAGTAGCAATCCCGTGCTGATGACATTTAGATTGATTGCAATTGTAATTCTCACACATGATGCACTAGTGAACATGCTTCTCAGTCAGCTATATCAATGTTGTATTTCAAAAGACCATATTTTGGAAGTTCATTTATTTCACATCAAAGGTGATACACATCTTTTAAACTGATACCGTGTTTCCCCGAAAATAAGACATTGTCTTATATTAATTTTTGCCCCCAAAGACACGCTAGGTCTTATTTTCAGGGTATGTCTTATTTTTCCATGAAGAAGAATACGGTACACATTTATTGTTAAATGAAAATAAAGGAAATTTATTACCTGTATACGGTACGGTAGTACGGTAGTTGTCAACACAAACCAGACAAACTGTGAATCCTACAGTATCAAGAATTTACTCATTTATTCAATGACAATCATGTCATCATCTTTTGGAACATCATCATAACAATCCAATTCCTGAATTTCCTGGTGAATTTCTTGTGACTCCATTTCTTTCAGAATCAGTGGACCAAATCTCTCATGTTTAGCAATAGCACTGTCTTTAAATGAGTACTTCTTGTCAAGGTAGCCTGCTAGCAGTGCATTTGCAATGCAACTGTCAGTGATTTTCTCCCATGAATTCTTCACCCAAGTCACAACTTCTTGCAGTTTAGGTTTCACAAAGTTTCCACGCTGATTTCTCTCCATTCTATTTTCAATGTAGTCATTAATTTCCATGCACAAATTGTCTTTGAATGGCTTGTTTATTGCAATATCAAGAGTCTGGAGATAGGCCGTCATTCCTGCGGGAATCATTATCTGATCTATTTTTCTTTCGTGAAGAAATGTCTTCATGTCTTTAGCGCGGTGAGTGCTGGCTGCATCCCAGACTAGCAGACCTCTTTGGCTCCCTCGCATAACAAGCGGCAGCATTAAATCGACCCACTTCCTTATAACTGCTTGTGTGGCCCAGGCTTTTTCAGTTTCAAGAATAAAAACGCCCAAAACACGTTCAATCTTTTCCTTCTTGCCCTTAGAAATGATTAAAGGTGGGATTTTAGTGCCATCCAGACGAATTGCCAAAATATAGGAAACACGTGCACTTTCGTAAGCAGTGGAGGGAATGTACACTAAGGAGGCACCCCGCTGTTCAATTGTTGTTTGAGATGATTGGCCCATAAACACTGCAGTTTCATCCATAGCAATCATGTTGGAAAGATTGTATTTAGAGAAGTCAGCATCATCAATAAAGGACTTGAATGCAAGTGCTCGCTTAATAACTTGAGTATCTTCCAACCTAAACAATGTTGTAGATCTTCTTAAAGACAGTTCACTTCGCTGAAGGAAATTATCCAGCCAATGTTGTGATGCTTTGAAGTCTTCGGGGGCTATGTCAAACTGTGGTGCCATTGCAAGGGCAAATTCTTGAATCTGAGCCCTATTCACAACCAAAGCCTTTGCTCTCCTGTCAACAACCCATTCACAGATCAGGTCTTCCAGCTCGGAAAATAATGGTTGCCGACCTGATCCACACTTGCGCTTTTTAGCATTTCCCTTGTCCACTTGTTCAATGAGGTTACCATACTCTGCTCGCCATTTTTGGACCAATCGGATACTCAACATCTTCTCTTTGCAGAAAGCAGTAAGATTTTGGCCCCAAGAGTCTTCCACGATTCCTTTCTTGTACTCCACGGAGTAGCTTTTTCTTTTTGTGCTCATTTCTAGGGGTAAAAAAAAAAAGGAATTGGGGTATCAAGGTGGGGGGAGGGGGATCACTCAAAATGACACAGGGGGGATCAAAGGGGGGAATCAAAATGGCACAGGAGAATCAGAGGGGGGATTACCATTTTAGTAACCCCTTTTGATCCTCCTGTGTCATTTTGATTGCCCCCTCTGATCCTCCTGTGTCATTTTAAGTGATCCCCCTCCCCCCACCCCTGTGCCACTGAACACCTTCACCAGACATCCCCCCTACCCCTTTATCAGACATTTACCCCCTGGGGCCTGCCTGGGGACTGTCACTGGGCTTGCTGGGGCCTGGATCTGGGCTGGAGCAGGGTCTGCCACTGACTGAGAACCTTCAGTAATCATGAAGGCGGCCGCGAGCATCAGGTAGTGTCACCAGAGACAGACCAGCACTCACCACCTTTGCCGCGTCCCGTCCGCTCTAATCCTCCTGTTCTTCTACACGCATCTGCGAAAGTCTCCTCCTCTCTCCCGCCCCGTGCTCACCGCTCACTCTGACCTCCACTCCACCTCCACACAGCAGTGACGTCAGGACTCCGCGTAACGTCACTGGTTGCTAGACGCTAGTCGGGGCGGCCCTAGTGACCAGTTTACGGTAAATTAATTTTCATTCTGAGACAGAGCCTGGGGGCCTTATTTTCGGGGGATGCCTTATATTTCACTCATAAGGAAACCTGTAAATAGGTCTTATTTTCGGAGGATGTTTTATTTTCGGGGAAACATGGTAGATATTGCAGAGTAACCATCCCCTAAATTGTAAGTACTTACATTGTAAGAGTGAATGATGCCCAGCCGGTGTTGCTCAGTGGTTGAGCATTAATGGATGAACCAAGAGGTCACAGTTTGATTCCCAGTCAGGGCCCAGGTTACAGGTTCAATCCCCAGTGTGGGGCATGCTGGAGGCAGCCAATCAATAATTCTCTCCTATCATTTGATGTTTCTACCTCTCTCTCCTTCTCCCTTCCTCTCTGAAATCAAGAAAAATACTTTTTTTTCAAAAAAGAGTGAGTGAAAGTAAATTTGAAATTATAAGAAATGCTATATTAAACTACTTGTGCATGCATAAAAATACATTTTTTACAGAGAAGGGGGATTATTGTAACACAACATATAATAAGTAATGCTTGTATTATATTATCCATAAAAATCAGAAACCATTTCTTCATCATTCCCACCATTCTCACAGTTCTGCAAGTGCCTGGGCCCTCTTTCTCCAGGAACAGCATTCATAGCATCTTAACTTCATATAATCAGTTATTACTAATTGAAGAAAATATATTGCATCAGGCAGCTACTTATACTAGTAGATATCTACCAATGAGATGTGTAACAAATGTTTATGAAAATTAATAAGTCAAGAAATGAAACAATTATGTAATGTCTATGGGTATGGTAACATTATTTCTGAAACCCAAATTGAACACATTGCCTGAAAACTCTACCACAAATTCAGAATTGCGATTGTGCTGGGCTACTTTTCTGTAGTTAACACAGAAAGAGGGTCCAGTGCCCCTAGTGTTGTTGCAGAAGACCAAAGAAAACCAAAGATGCTTCTAAGATAAAAGAAGTGACACTGTTTAATACACTGGAGGACTCAGGGAACAGCCTTCCAAATCTGAGTGAAGGAACACGGATGGGGCTTTCCTTTATATCTCCCTCCCTGTGGTCTTTGTCCCACAAACATGGATTATGCTTCCGGTCCTTTTCGCGGGCCTTGCAAGAAGGTCCCCAGGTGTTGGGGGTCTCCAGGCCATATCTGATGGTCTGGCCTTGCGCCAGCATTAATAACCCTCCCTCAGGGGCAGTGCACTGCTCACAGTAACAGGTTCTGCAAGACTAGTATCTGGGAAGGAGAAGAGGGACTTATTTATAGGTTATCAGGAATGTACACTAAGCTTGCAGGCTTGGATACAGATCACTAGCCCCAAATATCAGGGTTACATTGGAATTAGCCCTTTTTAGCCTTCTCATTCCCAGCCCCCCACCTTGTCCCACAAGCTTCTCTTAGCCTTGTGGTACAACGACTATGGGATGTTATGGTGAACATGGACGACGACCACTTTTAACTGCTTCCAGCTGGAAAGGGGCGATGACAAGGGGTTAGCATCCCATGAGGGGTTTGTAGGGAATTCTGAAGTTTAAAGGCTTTCCCATCCAGTTTGCAGGCAGGCAGAGGCAATCAGCAGTTCCACATATGTAGAATGTTCCTGCAGGGGAGCACCAAGTGGGGTTTTCAGCCTTGAGGGTAGAGTTGCATAGTTCATCTAGGAGGCGACCTGTTGGATGTTGGCCCTGGGTACTGCTGAAACAAATAGGAGCAACATTAATTAGCTGCACTTTGGCTGTGACAGGTCTATCATTTTTTCCATCCAATACAATTCCCCCCCCGCCCCACGTACATTTGGTAGTGGAGTCAGAACATGCTGCAGGCTGATAAGTATAGCTAACAAACATCTGGCTTGATGGGGCTTTCCCATAGGCTACCTGGTCTAGCATATTTGGGTAGTGAGTTTCTAAGTAAGGACACATGGCAGTGGTCCCTATGGGAGGCAAGTATGTGCTAGCTAATATTATTAGTGGGAGCATGTTATTCCCTCTATTTTTGTTCAGTGGGGGTCCACAACAGTGAACCGCTAGGACAAAGAGCAGTATTATGGCTATTCCTGCAAGGCAGATGTAGCCAAGGATGGCATGACAAGCTGTAGTCCAACAATTTATGATGAGGCCTTTGTTTCCTTGCTGTGTGGGAAGCAGTAATTTTATGAAGCTTCTGTGTCTCAGCAAGGGCAGATGAGTTCTCCTCCTGGTACTAGCCTCAGGTTCCGGTGGCACTCATAAAAAGACAAAATGAGAATTATTATAAAGATAAAACCAATGATTATCCAGAAATACCAGAGCATATTACCTTTAGGAGGAGATAAGAAAGAAAGATTAGTGTTAGGGAGAATTCAGCAGGGCGTTTCTGAATTCCTTGGAGCAGGTTGATTGGCCAGATCCGCTGTCTTCTTAGGAGTGATCCTCAGGGGGTGTTTCTGGACAGAGGTCACCTTCCACTCAGGCTGGGCATCACTCGGCTGGTGGGCTGCCTTCACCCGGGAGTGGTGGATCCAGGTATTCAGTCCTGCAACCTTGAGAGCTGTGGGGGTGGTTAATATGACTGGATAGGGTCCCTTCCAGATAGGTGTTAGGGGCTCCCTTTTCCAGTCCTTTACCCAAACCTGGTCTCCAGGTTTATAAGGATGTACAGCTGTTCCCAGAGAGATGGGTAGTCGGTCAGTAACCCATCTGTGTACCTCAAAGACAGTTTTTCCGAGTCCTTGTAGTTGTTTCTGGATTTCTAAGTTCCCTATTTTTCCCAAATCTCCCTTTGGCTGATATAAGGGAGGGGGTCTACCATATAGAATTTCAAAGGGAGAGAAACCTACCCTGACCCTTGGGGCACAGCGTACCCTCAGGATACAAGAGGCAAGATATCTGTCCAGGGTAAGGTTGTCTCTTGGCATAGCTTAGCCATAGTCTGCTTTAAAGTCCAGTTCGGTTCATGAGTTCTACTTTCCCTGAACTCTGAGGCCTGTAGGCTGTATGTAGGTTCCATTTAATTCCGAAAGCCTTAGCTATCTGTTGTACTATTTCTGCTACAAAGGCTGGGCCATTATCAGACCCTATGGTCAGAGGCATTCCATACCATGGAATTATATCCTTCAGCAATGCCTTAGTGACTTCTCTCGCCTTTTCCATGTGAGTGGGATATGCCTCGACCCAACCTGAAAAGGTGCAAACAAAAACTAGCAGGTATTTATTCCCTCTGCTAGGCCCTATTTCTGTAAAATCTACTTCTAAGTCCTCAAAAGGAGCTTGCCCACAGCGCTGAACTCCTATTGGTCCCACAGGACCCTGTTTGGCATTGTTCTGAGCACAGAGGAGGCAACATTGAGAGACTGAGGCACACAAGGAGGGAAGACGGGCAATTACACAGTATCTGCCTAACAAGGCTTCTAGAGCAGTCTTCCCTAAATGAGTAAGTTCATGTCGCTGGAGGACTACCTTATGGGCTAACTATTCTGGGACATAGACCCTATGATCTGGGAGTATCCACCAGCCTTCCTTTGTTCTTTTGACCCCTTCTTGCTGAGCCCATTCCTCTTTCTGAGGAGTGTACTTTGGAGGTTCAGGTAATTCGGGGGCCAACATGATCCGTGATGATGCCACTTGTTCTTTAGCAGCCAGCTTGGCTGCAGAGTCAGCACGTTGGTTTCCTTCTGATACTGAGTCTTTCCCTTTCTGGTGACCTTAGCAATGGATGATGGCTATTTCCTTGGGCTCCCAGACTGCTTCTAGTAACTTTAAAATCTCATTCTGATTTTTGATTCCTTTTCCTCCGGCTGTCAAGAGCCCCCTTTCCTTATATATGGCCCCATGGGTATGCAGGGTAGCAAAGGCATAGCGCGAGTCAGTGTAGATGTTGGCACGCTTAGCCTTACTGAGTTCTAGGGCTCTTACTAGGGCCCAAAGTTCTGCCCTCTGTGCTGACCATCCTTCACGCAGGGCATGTGCCTCGATTGTCTCAAAGTTTGATACCACTCCATATCCGGCTCATCTTTTTCCTTCATCTAAGAAGCTGCTGCCATCTGTGAACAATACCAAGTCTGGGTTTGGCAGGGGCCTATCCGTTAGATCTGGCCAGCTGGAATAAACCTCCTCTAGGACTTCCAGGCAATCATGCTCAGGGGCCCCCTCAGCAACAGGTAGAAAGGTGGCAGGATTAAGAGTTCTCACTGCTTCTAATCGTACCCACGGGTTCTCACTTAACAGGTCTTGATACTGAGTTATTTGAGCATGAGTCAGCCAGTGCTGCCTTCTTGCTTCCATCAGGGTGACAACAGCATGAGGTACTTTTACATTTAAGTTTTGTCCTAAGGTAAGCTTATCCGCTTCCTTGACTAACAATGCAGTGGCTGCAAGGGCCCTGAAACACAGGGGCCACCCGGAGGCAACTGGGTCAATCTGCTTGGAGAGATAGGCTACTGGTCTTTGCCAGGGTCCAAATTCCTGGGTTAGAACTCCTAGGGCTACCCCACTGTTCTCGTGAACAAAAAGATTAAAGTCTCATGTCACATCTGGTAGCCCTAGTGCTGGGGCCTCAGTGAGCTTTGCCTTTATGGTGATGAAGGCTTTCTCCTGTTCGGGACCCCAGTTGATGGGTGCCTTCTCTTTTCCTTTTAAAGCTTCATAGAGAGGTTTAGCCAAGTCTGAAAACCCTGGGATCCAAATTCGACAGAACCCTGCCACTCCCAGGAATTCCCGAATCTGCCGCCGGGTGCTAGGGACTGGGATGGCACATACTGCCTGCTTCCTTTTAGTCCCTAGCCTTCATTTCCCTTGGGTGATCTGAAAGCCTAGATACTTGACTTCTTTCTGACAAATTTGTGTTTTTTTCTTAGACACCCAATAACCTGTTTCAGTTAATAGTCTCAGAAGGGCTCGTGTTCCCTCCCAGCACTGAGCTCGTGTGGAGCTAGCCAGTAGGAGGTTGTCTACATATTGGAGTAGAACACACCCCAAGTCCTGTCCTGGGAACTCAGACAGATCAGATGCTAGTGCTCCACTAAAAAGAGTAGGGGAGTTCTTGAATCCTTGTGGCAGTCTGGTCCAGGTGAACTGCTCCTTGGCCCCTGTAGTTGGGTTTTCCCATTCAAAAACGAAAAGAGGCTGGCTGGAAGGAGCTAATCTAAGGCAGAAAAAGGCATCTTTCAGATCTAGGCATGTAAACCATTCCGCCTCTGATGGGATGAGTCCCAGAAGAGTGTAGGGGTTCGGCAGTGCTGAACGCAGGGTTATAACAGCCTCATTAACAGCCCGTAGATCCTGGACAGGGCGGTAGTCATTAGTCCCAGGCTTTTTGACAGGCAAGAGTGGCCTGTTCATGGAGACCTGCATTGTTTAACAAGTCCCCACTAAAGCAGCCAGTCTAAGTGGACCTGGATTCCTAGGCGTGCTTCCCTTGGAATTGGATATTGGCAGATTTTAACAGGCTGTGCCACAGGCTTTAAGTCAATCATCACCGGGGCGTGGTCCTTAGCCAGGCCTGGAGGATTTCCTTCAGCCCAGACCAGCGGGAATTCTTTTTTTAATTCAGGTTCTAATGGTGAGGCCTTTGACTGGGGGGTATAAAGTCTCCATTCTTCCTCCCTTCGCACTGCTAGGGACAGGATCATTGGGGAGGTCTCCTCACTTAGGCGAAGCTGAGCTGAGCCATTTGGAGCAAAAGTGATTTCTGCACCCATTTTGGCTAAAAGGTCTCTACCCATTAGAGGCACTGGGCAGTCTGGCAAGTACAGGAATTCATGAATTACTTGATGACCACCAAGTTAGCATTGGCGACGGTGGCAGAATGGTCTACGAGTCTGATCCCCAGTAGCTTCAATAATGGTGATCTCCTTTCCTGAGAGAGGCACTATTTTCTGTGTGACTACTGAGTGCGCAGCTCCTGTATCAACCATAAAGTCCACAGTCTGGCCCCCAATTTTCATTCTGACCATGGGTTCATGGGGGCCTAGCTGAAAAGAGCCCGGTCTGTCCTAGTCAGAATCAGCCATTGCTAGCCCAGTGAGATCTGCTTCGAGTGGCTCTGGTTGATAGCGACTGGGTGGAAAAGGGGGTCCAGTTTTCTTACTTTGCCATTTGGGACATTCATTCTTCCAGTGTCCTGTCTCCTTACAATAGGCACACTGGTCTCATCTCAGGCTCGCTCTTCCTTTTCCCCCTGATCTGTATTCTTGCTTCCCTTTCTGATCTGTCTGGAAGCTTGAGTCTCTAAAAGCCGCTGCTACTATATTGGCTCTTCTTTGTATTCTCTTTTCTTCCTCCCTCCTTGCCACACCGTCTCAGTTGATGAAAACCTTGTTGGCTATCTCCAGCAGTTCTGTGGCATTCTTTCCTGGAAATCCTTCCAGTTTCTGTAATTTTCTCCTGATATCAGGCTGGGCTTGGCCTACAAAAGCGGCATTTACCATGGTTTGATTTTCTGGGGCCTCAGGTCTAAAGGGGGTGTAGATCCAGTATGCCTCACATAGTCTCTCATAGAGAGTGGCTGGACTTTTGTTAGGCTTCTGGAAAACCTCAGAGATTTTAGCCATATTGGTGGGCTTCTTGGCTCCGCCCTGACCCCCTGGAGGAAGGCCAGGCCGATATCTTTCTAGCCTGGCCCTTCCATCTTCTGAGTTCGGGTTCCAATCAGGTTCCTCATCTGGAAAGGCCTCCCTGGCCCATCTTTCTGTATCTAATATTCCTGCCGGGGCCTGGGTCTGGAGCCACTTCTGAGCCTCTGATACTACTCTCATGTGCTCCTCAGTGTTAAAGAATGTGAAAAGGAGCTGCTTGCAGTCCACCCAGGTGGGCTTCTGGGTCTCGAAAATAGTTTCTAGGAGATCTACCATGGCCTGAGGTTTTTCAGAATAAGCTGGGGTGTGATGTTCCAATTCAGGATGTCACTTGTGGTAAAGGGCTGATAATAATAGACTGGCCTTCCCTCCTGCAAGGTCCCATCTTCACCAAGCACTTGGGCACCCCGAATCTTCCTGAGAGGACATCTTCCTAATGCCTCTCCTTAGCCTGCACCTGCCCTGCCTGCCTCTTCACTCCTGCTATTAAAACTTTCCTCTGTCCCTTGTTACACATGCAGAACCGGACCCAAGGCGGCAAGGTTTGAGCAATTTCTAACCAGCTGTCTATGCAGGGAAACTGAACTGAGTGTTCAGGGTCTTTCGTGACTACATTCCAGACTGCCCCAACCAGTCCCTTATCTAAGGAGCCTTCTGAGGGCCAGCCGACCCCGAAGGCTGGCCATTCTACTTCACAGAATTTCCTCAGTGTTTTAGGGTTCATTTTAATACCATAGTCTCCATTGAAACCCTTATCTAAATTTTTCAACATGCAATTGAGAACAGTGGGTTTACTTTGTCCCGACCCCATGATGATCGGTGGCGAGAGACAGACAAGGGAGGGGGTGTTTTCACAGATCCTCACTCAGATGCCCTCCTGGCCACGTCCCTTGGGAGCTTAGATTTGTCTTAGCTGAGGTGCACCCGTATAAACCCCGGGCCTGGTCACCTCCACGTGGGGGTGAGTCACCATTATGCCATATGACAAATCGAGGAACCTCAGGTTGGGGCCCACTCGGACTCTGTAACCAAGGTCGTGGAGCCACACAAAGGATAAGAGAGGGCAGGTCCTCTCCCTCCACACTCACACACTTTCACCAGACATTCACTCAGAGTTTAAAAACACAGTCCACCCGATTCTTGACCAATGTAACTAATGAAGTCCTATGACTTCCAGGGAGGTGATCAAGCTCCCCTTTCCACTCACTGGAGTGGGCCTGACTGACTGGGGCCCCTACGTTACTGATTCTGTCGACAGGTCCAGAAGTGTCCGTCCACTTTCTCTAGATGCCAGCCGGGTCCTAGGCTGAGGTTCGGGAGTGCCAGGAGTCCCCCGGTTCAATTCTGCTAAAATCAGCAGGGTGCGCCTTTCAGAGGCCTATCCCGTGCCCCAGGGCCCCAAGCCCTGTCCCCTCACCGGAGGCTAAAAAAGCCAAGTGCGGTTGGTTTCTCGGTCAGGGAACCAGCTGTTGCAGAAGAACAAAGAAAGCCAAAGACGTTTCTAAGAAAAAGGGGGGACACTGTTTAATACACCGGCGGACTCAGGGAACAGCCTTCCAAATCTGAGTGAAGGAACACGCATGGGGCTTTCCTTTATATCTCCCTCCCTGTGGTCTTTGTCCCACAAACATGGATTATGCTTCCGGTCCTTTTCGCGGGCCTTGCAAGAAGGTCCCCAAGTGTTGGGGATCTCCAGGCCATATCTGATGGTCTGGCCTGGTGCCAGCGTTAATAACCCTCCCTCGGGGGCAGTGCACTGCTCACAGTAACAGGTTCTGCAAGACTAGTATCTGGGAAGGAGAGAGGGACTTAATTATAGGTTATCAGGAATGTATACTGAGCTTGCTGGCTTGGATTCAGATCACTAGCCCCAAATATCAGGGTTACATTGGAATTAGCCCTTTTTAGCCTTCTCAGTGTCTGGTAATTGGTGGTACATGTGTAACATGATAGCATTTGCCCTCCAGCAGTGAGCACTGAATGGCAAATATTTCACAGCTTCTGGATAGCCTAGCTAATAAAAGAGTAATATGCAAATTAACCATCACTCCATTATACCCACAAAGCCATGCCCACCAGCCAATCAGGAGTGAGTATGCAAATTAACCCAACCAAGATGGCTGCGGCCACAGAGAGAGCAGGAGGGAGGCTTGGGTTTCCCTGGCAATGGAGGAAGCCAAGCTTTCGCACACCCTGGCCAGCCCAGGCCTCCACTCCAGGCTACAAAGTTTCAATTATAGAAGATAAATAAATCCCAACAAAAATGGTGGCAGCCACGGAGCTGGAGAGACCAGGAGTCTAGGGTTGCCCCCGGCAATGGAGAAAGCCAAGCTTCTGCACCCCTAGCCTGCCTTGGCCTCTGCTTAAGGCTACAAAGTTTCAATTATAGAAGATACATAAATCCCAACACAAATGGCTGCCACCACAGAGCGAGCAGAAGGCTTGGCTCCGCTCCAGGCTACAAAGTTTAAATTGTAGAAGATAAATAAATCCCAGATACCAGGGCCTCCGCTTGGGTCGCCGGGGGGCGTGGCTGGCCTGCATACCACCACAGGCCCCTCACCCAGGCCTCCCCACACCCCAAAGGAACCCCCACCCTGATCCAGGACACCCTTCAGGGAAAACCAGCTGGCCCCCTCTCATGCACCAGACCTCTATCCCAGTGGTCTGCAAACTGCGGCTCTCGAGCCACATGCCACTCTTTGGCCCCTTGAGTTTGTGGCTCGTGAGCCGTGGTTTGCTGACCACTGCTCTAAGGTATCACCCAAATAATTGTCCTAAAGCAGTGGTCGGCAAACTGTGGCTCGCGAGCCACAAACTCAAGGGGCCAAAGAGCCGCATGTGGCTTGCGAGCCACAGTTTGCCGACCACTGCTCTATCCTATCTAATAAAAGAGTAATATGCAGATTGACCATCACTCCAACACACAAGATGGCTGCCCCCATGTGGTCAAAGATCCTGCCCCCATGTGGACACAAGATGGCCACCATAAGATGGCCAGCAGGGGAGGGCAGTTGGGAGGGACCAGGGCTGCAAGGGAGGGCAGTTGGGGGTGATCAAACCTGAAGGGGAGGGCAGTTAGGGGTGTCCAGGCCAGCAGAGGAGGGAAGTTGGGGGTGACCAGGCCTGCAGGGGAGAGCAGTTGGGGGGACCAGGCCTGCAGGGGAGGGCAGTTAGGGGTGACCAGGCCTGCAGGGGAGGGCAGTTAGGGGCAAACAGGCTGGCAGGAGAGCAGTTAGGCATCAATCAGGCTGGCAGGGGAGTGCTTATGGGGTGATCAGGCTGGCAGGCAGAAGTGGTTAGGGGCAATCAGGAAGGCAGGCAGGCGAGCAGTTGGGAGCCAGCAGTCCTGGATTGTGAGAGGGATGTCCGACTGCCCAGGTTGGATCGGGCCTAAATGGGCAGTTGGACATCCCTCGAGGGGCCCCAGGTTGGAGAGGGTGCAGGCTGGGCTGAGGGACACACCCCCCATGCACAAATTTCATGCACCGGGCCTCTAGTACATATATATTTCTCTCTAGTTCTTTGGCATAAAGTTACCTTGAGACTTTGTCAGGGATAGTAACATCTGATGCAATGAGAGTAACGGGAGCAAATCAATCTCAATTTATCAAGCTAGAGTACAATTTTCTTTTTTTAAATAATGACGAGGCTTTATATCACATTAATGGAAAGGTAAAGATCAAGATTTATATAGAAGTGGCCTGTAGGCAAATCTGTTTTTCTCACACATGGCAGCAAAGATTGTATCTTTTGCCAAGTTTTATTTGCTTTCCGTGCTTGCTGTTGTTAACATGCCCTAAAATCTCTGCACAATAAAGTTTTTAAATAAAATAAATAAAAACTTTCAATATTACAATTGAGAATTTTGTTTCATTCTTTCTCCACATAGTTTACCATGTGGCATAGATAATTTTCAACTTCAAATATTTTCTAAAAATGTGAGTTTGGGGCCAAATACAAAAATTCATGCACATTTATATTTTTAAAAAGTTATTAAAAACAATATTTGCTTTATATTTAACATGTTTTAAACATAGTCTATTTCCTACTTTGTCTTTTAAAACTACAATTTGTCTATAGTACTATAACCTTAATTTTTTGGAAATAATAGCCAGCATAATTGGCATTATAGAGGTTTAAAATATATTATAAAATAGTCTGTCACTAAATACTGAATTGAAATTTTAAAGAAAATGATGGAAATTGCTGTAAGGGAAAGAAGTAGGCTTTTAAATCTAATTTGTTATGCACCACAGTAGGGTAATGGATGCAATGAAAGGTCTTTTATTGAGTTCCCATGTCCAAAAGGTATTTAGGTAGCAAAGGATGTTAAGCAGACCCCCTGCAATGCCCCTTTAACTGAAGATAGCAGGAAGTAAGGTATACAGGCCTGTGTCCTCCTGATTTTTATTTCCTTGGAGAACAACTTATGCAAAGGACACCTTAGGCTGCTTAGCAGATCACAAAGGGTGCAGTAGACCCCCTCGCAGTCTGCTTGAATAGAGTGATCTAAAGGATGGCTGAAACCATACCAGGAGTTCAATCCTTCAGGTGGGTCTTTTCAAATTCCAATAGTGAGGAGTTACTGGAGAATTGGTAAGGATTTCACTAGTTCCCAGCAGGTTTGAGATCAAAAGCTTTGGTTAAATAAAAGCCTGTTGGGAATTCTTAAACCTCTTTGTAATGTAACTTTAAAAAGTTAATACAAAGAACCCTTACACTGAAGCCTGAAACATCACGAACAAAGAGTATATCAAAACTGATTCCATTAAGGAAAAACGGACATACAAATTCACTTGATTTAAAGAGCAATCCAGTTATATTACTGTGGGAGAGAATAGAACTTATAACAACCATCGAGCCCATTTAGAAGATATGCTCATTTCTTGTTACATATGCCAGACTTCATTCTTTGTTGTTCAGATATGCCTTTTTAAACAACATATATATTCATTTTCTAAAAGGAGAAAGAGTGATGTGCATTTAAAAATCACTCATAAAGAAGATACTTTTGAAACAAATTAAAATTAAACTTGATGGGGACCCATCAGTCAGTTGGTTATCTCTTTTTCATGGTGTCAAACTGCTAATTGCCCATCCTCCTTAAAATATTAAACCTTCAATTGATATTGATTGGTAGATCATTAATGAGTGCATTAATTATAATGTAATTTTTATAATTAATGCAAATCCATTTCTTGGCAAGTCACACACTTTTATTAACCAAACTCATCAGTTAATATTTTTAGTGGAAATATTTTGCTCAACAACCATTCACACAAGAAAACTGTTTATTTGATTTTAATGTCTGAATTTTGCAATTTGTTTTGAATTTTTTGAAGCATTCTCATGTACTCAAAGTCCCTCACATTTTTACATTAGGCATGTGGGATGGGTTGGATAAGCATTGCTTGCCTTTTTGTTTTTAATGAATGCGGATACTGAGGCACACTTGGTAGGGCAAATACGTTCTCTTGATTGCACAATCATTTAGAGAAAGTTTTCACTGGAACCTATAGTCCCCAATTTCAAGCCTAGAGATTTTTCAAATGAGCAATGGTTAACAAATTTCAAAATGTCAAACACTGCTAGACTCATCCCCAAGAACTCTTTCCCAAGTGTGGTCATTACTGACAGTGAGTGACCTGAAATTCTCATAGTAGAGAAACTTGGTCCTTCTCCCCACATTCAAGTTTCCAACTCCATTTTCTCATATCTTCTTCATTGTGTCTTGCTTTATCCTTGTTCTTTCACCTCATCCTTCTCTCTGTGTGTCATCTGATCATGACGGAAATTGAGTCCATATCTTCAGATAATATATGAAAGCTTTGGAGAAAGAGCAAGTACTTCTTGAATGAAGCATCCCAGTGTGTTTTCCCCCAAGCACCAGCAGTCCCTTTAAAAAGATGAATAAAGAGCTCAACTCTCTGCTTCTAGTGAAAGCAAAAAGAAGCCATATATTTTTGCTGCTTCCTCACAGTTTCCTCTGAAATAGCTGAACCAGCCCCCTACCCTGCCCAGGTGTGTCATCAAACATCCATCTGCCTTAAGCTATTCAATGAGCTCCCTTGGGAGGCTGTCTGTCCTAATGGAGTATGTTGACTCAGGTAGGTGCTTTACCATACAATTCGCCTTGTGAAATAAATAGAAAACTGCAAATCAGTGATGAAGGGTGAGCATGGTTACTAAATCTTTGATTTCCAAATATGTATGTATGAATATGCATTATGTGAGCATATTCACATATACATGTATATTCCATGTGGATTACATATATGCTCATACAAATATAATTAACCTAACAGGACTTATTAGAATATAGACATTCTACTCAAACACTGAATCTCTGTGCTTAATGGCAACTATGTGAACTAGCTTACCTTGGGTACTCTGGATTCTTTATCATAGACCCATAAGACCTTCCCCTGCTTGAAGTTGTTGCTTACTTGTTCAGAGTGTTTTGAATTTTTAAATCCATACAAATGTCCCACTGCTTATTCCATCATTTGAACTCAAGTCTTGAATCCCAAAAGTTCA
The DNA here is from genome assembly GCF_963455305.1 of Plecotus auritus. Classification (NCBI taxonomy): domain Eukaryota; kingdom Metazoa; phylum Chordata; class Mammalia; order Chiroptera; family Vespertilionidae; genus Plecotus; species Plecotus auritus. Next base: position 73,008,902 of record NC_137776.1, on the reverse strand, counting down.
AAAACTACTACTCTAACAATGAATAAAGTGAATGTAGAGATATTTTTGAACACTTGGCACACCATCTGCAAGGTTGTGGACCCTAAAAAAATATTTTAAAAGCATGTGTTATAGAATCAGTCTCAAGACATTTATCATTTTGTAGTGAAGGAAATACCTGCAAAGATGAATTGTTCTACAATTTTAAATTGATCACTCCCTCCTTTGTGACTCCACCTTATCTTACATCTACTCTGAGCATTTACAAACTTTATTTCATGTGAAATTTACATGGCTTTTTCATTAGAATTCAAGGCTATCTCTTTTAACAGCATTTCTTCAGTAACTACCACAGGACACATGAAAGGTGCTTAACTGAGCTAATGAATAAAAATAGATGAGCAATTAGAGATCAAATATATTTTTTTTCAGTGTTCGAAAGAGTAAAAGCAAAAACTAGTATCTAGAATTTTTTCAAAGTGAAAATAGCTGCCTTTTCTGACTAATAAATAATACATGCTCACTGAAAAACATTCAAGTTCCTCATAAAAGTTCCTTTATTAGGGAAAACCAGTTTGAAATGATTGGGTGTTCTCAGTTGTTCATACATGCACATGTACGGTTGGCATTTTTTAAAATGTTTTGTTCAATGCCTAACTTAAAAAATTTAACAATTATTTCTGATAAACCTTTCCATAATATGAGTGTTTCTCTTTAACTTGCTATGGTAGCCTCTATTTTGTGTATTTCCTAATGTATTTAACTCTACTGATAGATATTTAGGTTGCATTAAATTTTTATTCTTATAATCAGTGCTTCAATGAACAGCTTTTAACATCTTTGCAAGTTCAGATTTATTTTCTTGGCATACACTTCTAGACATGAAATAGACTTAAAATGTTGAAGTATTCTGCCCTTGCTGGTTTGGCTCAGTGGATAGAGTGTCAGCCTGTGGACTCAAGGGTCCCCGGTTCTATTCTAGTCAAGGACACATGCCCGGGTTATGGGCTTGTTCCCCAGTGTGGGGCATGCAGGAGGCAGCCGGTTGGTGATTCTCTCACATCATTGATGTTTCTATCTCTCTCTCCCTCTCACTTCCTCTCTGAAATCAATAAAAATTTAAAAAATTAAAAATTGTTCAAGTATTCTATTAAATTACTCTCTAAAAATGTTGTGCCAAGTTATACTCTCACCAACTGTGTATAACCCATTTCCCCTATAACCCAGCCTGGATATTATTCATTTAAAAAAAATCTTTGTTAATCTAATAAGGAAAAAAGTCTCATTTTTTCCCATTGTTATTTTAAATCCTAGACTACTTAGGGACCTTTTAAATGAATCAGTTCTTGATAAATCACACATGGCCCACCCATGAAACATGTTCTGTACCAAATTGACTTCCTTCTCCTACCCAATTGGATTATCTCTTTGCACATGGTACACACTGATTTTACCTAAAATTTGATACACTTTCTCAAGGTGTAGATAATTGAATAATTAATAAAATAATTTACAAAGTATATACTGTTGTTGGACCCATTCTTCAAATCCTGACAGCTAATAGTAAGACAACTTACATTTAATTTTTTTAAAGGCTCTCATGGGATCTTGAACAATTCCACCACAAAGCCTAGAACTCAACAAGCTGCTGACATGATGGGCCATGTGAAAAGAGTCTGTGAAACAAGGCAGATGTGTCTTAGAATATGGCATTGGAGGCATGAATAAAAACCATTTTATATTTCCATAGTCCCAGTAAGTATATGTGCCAAACTTTGCCTTGGAAAAAGAAATAGCACCTTTACACTTCAAACCTTTACAATCTTATCCCAAAGAATAAACACTGGTCAATATCTTTTGACCTGAGAATCATAGTGGGAGCTTTGCTGAAAGGTCCTAGAGACTTCTCAATTTTCTTTGTGGACTTGGTCAGCACTTCCACGCAGCCTGCCCATGAGTATAAGACCTTCTATATTTTGAAGGCAAAGTGTGAAGACCTACAACTCAACTGCACTATTTTACTACTCACTACAAAAGGAGCATACCAAGTATGTTCATTAAGAGATAGTAGGAGTGTCATCCATTGCTATGTAGCAAATAAACCCAAAGTTAGTGACTTCCAACCATGGCCAGTTTCTGTGGGCTTGGAATCTGGGCACCGCCTCGCAGGATTTCCTGATCCAGGGTCTCTCCAAAGGCTGAAATCTAGACATCACCTGGTGTCACAGTTACATGAAAGTTCACCTGAGGTAGGATCAGCTTCCAAGCTCAAGGTAGTTGGCTGGATTCAGTTCCTTATGGGTTTATTGGAATGAGAGCCAGTTCCTTGCTGGCTGATGTCCAGAAGCTGCCTCAGTTCCTTGCCACGCTGAGCTCTCCAACATGTGAGCTTGGTTCATCTAAGCCAGCTAGAGAGAGACTGTCAGCAAGAGAGACGTCATATTCTTTTATAACCTAATCATGAAAGTGACATCCAATAACTTTGGCCATATTCTTATTCATTTTAAGTAAGTCACTAGGTTCAGCCCATATGCGAAGGGAGAAGATTATACAAGTTTATGAATGCTGGGAGGCAGGTGTCATTGGAAACTATCTTAGGAATTGTCAACCACAGCAGGTGATTACTGACTTGACAACGGACTTGAAGTTTGCTGGGGAAAAACGGAAAGGAAAATGCCAGGAGACATAAGGACAGAGGCATTACTCAGAAAAAGGCTCATAATACCCCAATAATATATACACTGCAACAAACAAAGTTAAATCTGGAGGTATTAGTTACATTGAGAAAGTGTATTAAATCTTAGGTAAAATCAGTGTGTACCATGTTAAATCAGTAATCTCTCAAGTTATGTGTACATTGGGAAAAATTGAAATAATAAGTATGACAGGGTGACCATTGCAAAAACTAAAACAAAGAAATAAATGATAACAGAGAAACACACCTCAACCTAGATGAAAAATATTCCATAGTTAGTGAAAAAAATAATAATTCTATTCCCTCAAAATATTATATCTAACAATTGAAGCATCCATCTTATATAAAAACTGCTGTTTGAAATTTTAACCTTGCTATTTTGGCTTCTGTAAATGCTTGCTTGCTTAAATAATAAGGAAAATAAGACTACTCCCATTCCAGAGAGGCCGTGGACTATGCCCCACACAGAGTTGTCAGTGCTGACACCAGGCCAGGCCTTGAGATATGGTCTCATGGCCCCTTCCCAGCACATAGGCCTTCTTTCCCAGAAGGCCCGGAAGTCTCATTCCAAATTTGGGAGACAAAAGAGCTAGGAAAAGTATAAATAGAAAAGGTTTCCTCCATGTAGGGGGGCCCAGAATTTGAAAGGCACATTTTTCTCTGCCCCTGTCCTTAATAAAATGTAACTCCCTTTCTCTAAGCATGGCTTGGTTTTTTTCCAGTCTTCTGTAACACAATTAACAATCATAAATTGAAATTACTGTCATTCAAAAGACTCCAAATCTGTATTTATCAATCAAACTTATCCACATGCCACTGTTTGTCATTTGTTGAGCTTGAATTCTGAGTTTGGTTTGTCAAGAACATAGACCTAATAATAATTTAGTGTTTGTCTTTGCACCAACCCCTCACTTTGATAGGATAATTGGCTCAGAACCTATAATAATAAAAGTGTAATATGCTAATTAGACCAGACAGCTGAATGACCTACTGGACGTCCTGACAAACGTCCTTCCGGACAACCTTCCAGACAAAGCCACAGCAGCGGGGCCGAGGCAAAGACGGCTGCTGCAGCGAGCAGGAGACCAAAGCACAGTTGGTTAGGGGCAATCAGGCAGGCGAGCAGTTAGGGGCAATCAGGCAGGCAGGCAGAGTGGTTAGGGGCGATCAGGCAGGCAGGCAAGTGGTTAGGGATGATCAGGCAGGCAGGCAGAGTGGTTAGGGACAATCAGGCAGGCAGGCAAGTGGTTAGGGGCAATCAGGCAGGCAGACGAGGCAGAGTGGTTAGGGGTGATCAGGCAGGCAGAGAGCAGGCAGAGTGGTTAGGGGTGATCAGGCAGGCAGAGAGCAGTTAGAGGTGATCCAGCAGGCAGACGAGGGGTTGGGGCGATCAGGCAGGCAGGCAGAGGCAGTTAGGGGCGATGAGGCAAGTAGGCAGAAATGGTTAGGGGTGATCAGGCATGCAGGCAGGGGAGCAGTTAGGAGCCAACAGTCCCAAATTGTGAGAGGGATGTCTCCCAAGGGGTCCCGGATTGTGGGATGGTGCAGGTAGGCTGATGGCCCCCTCCCCGCCCCCCATGCATGAATTTTGTGCACCGGGCCTCTAGTAGGGGTATATTTGTGGACCATAAACAAAACAGAAAATATAGCTTTTTGATCCATATAGGGTGGAGTGGGTAAGGGGGCACATATACATTATAGCATTTTTATTAGCATGGTTACTCCAGTAAGTTGAGCTCATTAGCTGAATGTATGCACGTATGGGTTATATACATGTTTCTAATGATGAGAAAAATGAACTCAGATATAGCAGATAAATTATCTTAACAGGTTTTGCTTGGTTTTAGTGCAAAAACTTACTAATTAATGCAAGTGTTGCAATCGTTTTTATGACATTCCTCAAAGATGGCACTTTAAGGGTTATACCATATGCTGATTGACAGCAGCCATAATTCCATACAATGAGACTGTATTATATTGTTTGAAGTGAAGTGATATTCATCTCTTGAAACTGATCAAACATACGATTGCATCAAACAGTATTACAATATAATCACGCTGTATGCGGGGAATGCCAAGGTTGATCATCATGCTGTACCCTGTTTCCTTGGACTTCTCACACAGCAGTTGTGACACACCACTGCATCCACATTTTCCTTTACGAACTGCAGAATCTAAGATGGAGAAAAATCTGCATAACATTGTGGTTGGGTTATGCTGTGTGAGTGTACATTTGTAGACTTCTTTAGAATTACAAATTTGCTCCAATAAAGCTCTTCCTAAGTATACAATATAAACCCAGCATGGCCAAGATAAAAAGAGAAGATTCCAAACAGAGCAGAAAGGAATGCCCTTTATTTTCTTCAGTAAACAAGCAAACTTGGGAGAATGTCTTTTTTAAAACACTTTTCAGTGTCCTAGACTCTGAATGATATTTCTTTTCCAGTGTAATGTTTTGCAAGCCCACTTGCTGTATCCACTGATCTTGGGCTATTTCAGCTGCAGAAGGAAATCATATAAGGACTGATTCCTTTCCCAATAGTAGTTGCTAATGATCTTGGAAAGCAGTGGGAGGTGGGCAGGAATGAATAGGATAATTTGGCTGTTTTCTTAGTGGCATGAAATGCTAAAACCTACTTTTAGATTAATGTAATTTAGGAATTGCCCCTTTATTATTCATTCATCCATCTTCCTTCCTTCCTTCCTTCCTTCCTTCCTTCCTTCCTTCCTTCCTTCCTTCCTTCCTTCCTTCCTTCCTTCCTTCTTTCCTTCCTTCCTTCCTTCTATCCATCCATCCATCTGTCCACTCATCTAATAACTTGTAAAAGAGCCTTTGCGATACTTTTGGGAGTATGTTCAGAATAGTTTACAAAGAAACAGGGTGCTAGGATGAGAGCCATCTATTCATGCTGACATTCACCGAGAGATGTATTACCAATTTTGGTTCTCTGGTGTTGATCCACGCAAGTGTCCAAGATGTCACCATCCTATATGAACTTTATTCACGTGTCTAACCTTACCCTAACCCTATTTCTTAGGCTAAATGTCCTCAGCATTTTGGGCCTATGGAATCTATGTGGCTCTTTCAGAGACTCATTGGAATGATAGGTTACCTGAATATCCACACAGCCATCTCTTTTCTACTGTTCCCATGCTATGTTGGGCACAGAGGAATCTTTGAGGCTTCAGACCTCCTTGGATTCCCCCAAAATACGGGACCAGATAGCTTTCTGCTTCTGGATTCTACTAACCATGGGCATTACTCCCAACTCAGATGAGAGGGTCAGGGCCAAAGTTTCTTTACAGAGACACCATCAATATTTAAACTCTATGTCATTTTCTCCTTTCCTCCTTTCTTTAGCCTATGGCAGTGGTTGGCAAACTGCGGCTCGCGAGCCACATGCGGCTCTTTGGCCCCTTGAGTGTGGCTCTTCCACAAAATACCATGGCCTGGGTGAGTCTATTTTGAAGAAGTGGCATTAGAAGAAGTTTAAGTTTAAAAAATTTGGCTCTCAAAAGAAATTTCAATCGTTGTACTGTTGATATTTGGCTCTGTTGACTAATGAGTTTGCTGACCACTGGCCTATGGGGTCTTCATTTACTATTGTCTTTTTCCCCAAAATCTTTTTTTGTAATATTAATATTATGCTTTGGGATCTTTAGGGCCTTCATGTTTGATATAAAAATGCCCAAGGTTCTTCTCTCTTTCTGCAAGAGCATCCATTGCCTAAGCACGTAAGGAAGTCCTAACTGCTGCCCAGTGGGGGAGAAGGGTCCCTATGTATTATCTTCTCTTTCTTCTGGTTCATTCATTTTGTTGTCTGACCTTTTACTTTCCTCTTCTTACTATTTTTTTTTAGAGTTTAGTTAATTGGACTCTTTTCTAGATTATTGAATAAAATAGTTAATTCACCAATTTTCACCTTGTTAAAAAATTATAAATTGTAAAGGCTATATATTTACCTTTAGGTGCTACTTAAGCTACATCACACATTTTTTTATTTTGCTATCTGTTGTTCTTTTTTAAAGTTTAAAACAATAAAAAAAAATTATCAGAAAAAGCTACAAATAACTTTTTACCTGCCTATTTATAAATTAATAATTGTCCATTAACCCCATATACTTTAATGTGCATTTTCTATAAATAAGACTATCCTACTACTTAACTGCAACACAACCAATAAAATCCTATATAATAAAAGGATAATATGCAAATCGACCAAATGGCAGAACAACCGAACGACTGGTCGCTATGATGCACACTGACCACCAGGGGGCAGACGCCCAACACAGGAGCTTCCCCCTAGAGGTCAGTGCACTCCCACAGGGCTCACGGCTGGTGAGCGCAGCAGTGGTGGTGGGAGCCTCTTCAGCCTTCGTGGCAGTGCTAAAGATGTCCTACTGATGGCTTAGGCCTGCTCCTCCCAGGGAGTGGGCCGAAGCCATCAGTTTTACATCCCCCGAGGGAGTGGGCCGAAGCCATCAGTTTTACATCCCCCGAGGGAGTGGGCCGAAGCCATCAGTTTTACGTCCCCCGAGGGCCCCTGGACTGCTAGAGGGTGCAGGCCAGGCTGAGGAACCCCCCAGGTGCATGAATCTCATGCACCAGGCCTCTGGTCAGGAAATAAACTGATACACTCTTGCCCTTTATTCTACAGGCCATAGTTGTTTCACCAATTCATTCAGTTATATATATATATATATATATATATATATATATATATATATATATACACATACACACATACACACACACACACACATATATATATAATTTTTTTTTTTTTGTAAAAAAGGATCCACTTCAGAATCACACACTGCATACAGTTATGAGTCTCTAGTCTCATTGAGCCTGAAATACTTTTCACCCCATCCTCGATTTTCATGACTGATATTTTTGAAGATGAGTCTGGTTGTTTTATAGAGTTTCCCTCAGTTTAAATCTGGCTGGTATTTCCTCATGGTTGGATTCAGGTTCTAATGTCATAGAAGTGATGCTGTGTTTTTCTCAAAGCATCATATCAGGTTATGCATCATTTTAATAACTGATGTTCACTTTGACCACTTGATAAAAGTGATGTTTTCCAGGCTTTTCCTCCATACATTTACTTTTTCCTCCTTCTGTGGGGACATACTTTGAAACTATGTAAATATTTTATTCCTCGTCAAACTTTAAATTCATTCATTTATTTATATTGGTATGGTCTCACAGTTTCTTATTTTACTTAATATTATAAATTCTATGAGTTACTGCTATCAGTTTTAATTTTGGTACCCAAATTTGACCATTGTAGCCAGTAGAAGCCCATTTAAACTGGCTTCTAGGTTTTTTTGATATGTCCCCAGCATTTTTTAAAAAAACCACTTCCCTGGTTTTCTGGTACAAGTTCCAGACTTTTCTTTAACTTCTCCTCTCCTCAACATCACAATTAACCATTTCTCTAAGAAGTCCTATTTCTTTTTACAGAAAATGGTATTTAGAAGCCAAGACCTATATATTGTATATGTTCATTGCTATTGGAGAGTTGCTATTTCTAGGCCCTTTCCGAAAATAGAGCTGGGAAGTGTTTGTGTGTACGCTTCATATATTTACAACTAAATGCATTTCTACGTCTGTCAATATATATTGAAAATCATGAGTTCATGCTAATACTTTCAAGTCACATGTCCATTCTAGTTTTTGCCCTTTTCATATATATAACTTTTGAAAAAATTAAATTATAGAATCACAACCTTTGTCCACTATTAAATTAAATAGTAAGACTAGCCTCCATAATTCTTCAGTTATTTATTTATGCAATTAACCTCATTTTATGCAACTAATCTTCAATCCATGTAAGTGGATACTTTTTTTTAACTTTATTTTTTATTTTTTGATGTTTCTCTCTTTTTTTTTAATTGTTTGAAGTATTAAAAATAGTAGTACATATGTCTCTTTTTTTTTCCCCATTGACCTCCCCCCACCCACCCCTTCCCCTAGTACATGCCTTTACCTTTCCCCCCAACCCAGTGTCTTTTATCCATTTGTTATGCTTATATGCATGCATACAAGTCCTTCGGTTGATCTCTTACAGCCCCCCCACCAACGTCCCCTGCCTTCCTGCTGTAGTTTGACAGTCTGTTCAATGCTTCTTTGCTTCTGTATCTATTTTTCCCCCTTTTCTTTCCTTTAAAAAATCTTGCCTCTGCAGACTAGAAATAAACATATAATAACAAAAAATGTTTGAGTCCCAATTTCAATATCCAACAGTTCTGAGTCCCCGTTTCAATGTCAAACAGTTCCTTATGTGTACATGTCAGCAATGATATCTGGATGGTGGGCACATGGTGGCAATGCAGGTCCAACCCTCTCTGGTTTGGTCCTAGGCACGCTGCTGCGTCACACAGCTTCTGACTGCTAGCGTGGCAAGGCATCGTCAGCGTCTCCCATCTCTGGACTGTTTCTCCTCTTGTCTTCGTGGTTGGAGCAGACCTGTCAATTCCTCTCTGTTGCAGGAATCCACATGGTCTTGGAGTTGTTTTCTGAAAATATACAAACATATTCTCGACTGAAAGTTAATAAAGGAAAGAAACTAGAATCACGAATCAGAAAGGATATATGCACCCCTATGTTCATAGCAGCACAATTCACCATAGCTAAGATTTGGAAACAGCCTAAATGCCCATCAGCAGATGAGTGGATTAAAAAACTGTGGTATATCTACACAATGGAATACTACGCTGCGGTAAAAAAGAAGGAGTTCCTAGCATTTGCAACAACATGGATGGAGATGGAGAGTATTATGTTAAGTGAAATAAGCCAGGCAGAGAAAGATAAATATCACATGATCTCACTCATTTGTGGAATATAATGAACAGCATAGACTGATGAACAAGAACAGATCCAGAGACTGAGAAACGTCAAACAGCACGTCATACCTCAGGGAAGGTAGGGGAGGGTGGGGATAAGGGGGAGAGATCAACCAAGGGACTTGTGTGCATGCATATGAGCCTAATCAATGGACACAGACAACAAGGGGGTGGGGCATAAGTGGGGGGTGGGGGGTTATGGGGGAATAATTTGTGTTTTTGCCTCCCTGACAAAGTTTATATAAAGTTACAAAAAGAAATTGTCAGCCAGTTTGAAATTGAATTGCCATGGCCTAGAGCAAAGAATATCCTTACATGATATTATTCTACAATGTCATTATAATTTTAGATATTTTACAACAGCATATTGTACAATTATCCCAAACAAACTTACAAACTAATTCTTGGAATGTTTGGCAGCAATTTAACAAAAAAAAAGAAAAAAAGAAAAAAAAAGAGAACATGAAAGGATTTAATCCCTTTCAGAAGGAATTAAGGCACTGGGAAGGCACTTGAGCATTCTATATTGGCCCCTCTTGCTTTTTGTGCCAAGAGGGACCCTCTTCTCACAATCCAATTGCCCTCAGCTGTTGCCTAAGCTTTCTTTTCATGCTGAGCTTGAAGACTCGTGGTGGCTGGTACCATGGATCTGTCTCTCACCCAATTGTGTGAGCTGGGCCCTCCCTGGAGAAGAAACATGAGTTCCTCGAGATATGTGATCAGTTCTGGGGCCCCGCCAGCAGGCCAGGGGATCCCAAGGCAGGTGCTGGGCGTGGAGGCCACGGGGGCATAGGCTACCAAGGAGACAGAACTGAACCTCACATCACCCTGCTTGGCCCCGGAGGATGACTGGTTAGCCAGAGACGGGTAAGATTCCTCAGGGAAGGAACAACCTAAGACAGGCACAGTCGCAGAGGGGCCATCAGGAGAGAACTTGGGGATCATCAGAGGTGGGGCACAGACCCCCACCCTCCCAACCTTGCAGGGGCCTGAACCCTCGCCCCGTCTGAGGGAGGTCTCCTGCTCCCATGGCTGCTTTGCTTCCCACGCCCAGCTCAGATCGGGACACAGGTGACAGACAGTGTGACTTGGCCCAGCTCAGATTGGGACCCAGGTAACAGACAGAGACTTGGCCAACAGCAGCTGCCCTATATCTAAATCCAGCCTAGTACCAGGAATGCTCAGGGCCTACTCAAGAATGCAAATAATCCTTTCCACTAATATTTACAGGGTAAACTAAGATTGTTGGTAGAGTATTAAATTTGACAGTAAAATAATAATCAAGTTTTCAGATTAATTTAAATAGGCTAATTCAAATAAGTGAATATTCAAGAAAATTTAATTATACTGGACAAAAAGCTGTTCCTAAAGTGTTAACTAAAATTTCTTTTGGTAGTTCATCTCATGGTAAAATTCCTGAACATGCAATGAAACTAAAGCAGTCATATTTTTTGTGCAAAAAATTAAAATTTAAAGTAAATGGATTCTTATATATTGCCCTGACTATGTTGTGTGGGTACCTTCTTACCCTGTTCAGGATGACTCCTCCTGCTAGTTTGCCTGCCATCCTTGAGTGGATGCTCTCCTCATCCTCTATGGATCCTGATATCCTCCTCTGGCACTGCAGATCCTCCAACCTTGCTCTGTATCAGCTATTGGTTTAGGACTAAATTATTGAGGAAGGGGAAATAGTGTCACTCAAGTTTTGCCTTGCAATGCTTTTTTTAATTGCTTTTTTATTTTTATTTTGTTTTTTAAATTTATTTTATTCTTGAGAGTACTACCAATGTCCCCCATTTCCTCCTTTTGGCCCCCTCCACCCATCATTATCCTTCAATTTTTCAGCTCATGAATAAGTTTAAGTTTATCCTATATTTTCAAATATATTAAGGACTTTTGTTGCTGATTTCTAATTTAATGATATTGTATTCAGCTCTATTTTCTAATTTTTAAATTAATCGTATTCAGATCAACTCTGGTATTTGTTGATATTTTCTATGAGGCCTGATTAATAGTCAATTTGGTGAATGATCCAAGTTTGCTGGAATATAATTCATATTCTCAAACTGTTGGGTTCAGAATTTAATATATATATCAAACATATCCATCTTGTAATTTGTGTTGCTCAAATCTTCTATATCCTTATTAAGATTTTTTTGCCTGCTTGGTTTACCAATTATTGAGACAAGATTGTTAAAAAAAATTTTCACTATGATTTTAGTCCATTTTCTCCTAAAATTTGGTCAATATCTGCTTCATATATTTCAAATGTATGTTATTTGGTACATATAAGTTCAGAATTGTTATATTTTCCAGGTGATTTATTCCTTTTATTAATATGTACTAACCACAATTATTCCTAACAATCCTATCTAATAAAAGAGTAATATGCAAATTGACTGTCACTCCAACACACAAGATGGCCGCCCCCATATGGACACAAGATGGCCACCACAAGATGGCCGACAGGGGAGGGCAGTTGTGGGCAATCAGGCCAGCAGGGGAGGGCAGTTGAGAGGGACCAGGCCTGCAAGGGAGGGCAGTTGGGGGCGACCAGGCCTGCAGGGGAGGGCAGTTAGGGGCAACCAGGCCTTCAGGGGAGGGCAGTTGGTGGTGACAAGGCCAGCAGGGGAGGGCAGTTGGGAGCAATGAGGCCTGCAGGGGAGGGCAGTTAAGGGTGACTGGGCCAGCAGGGGAGGGCAGTTGGGGGGGACCAGGTCTGTAGGGGAGGGCAGTTGGGGGGGACCAGGCTTGCAGGGAGGGCAGGTGAGGGTAACCAGGCCAGCAGGGGAGGGCATAGGGGTGACTAGGCCTGCAGGGGAGAACAGTTAGGGAGGGCAATTAGGGGTGACCAGGCTTGTAGGGGAGGGCAGTTAGAGGCAACCAGGCTGGCAGGGAGGACAGTTGGGGGCAACCAGGCCTGCAGGGGAGGACAGTTATGGGTGACCAGGCCAGCAGGGGAGGGCAGTTAGGGGTGACCAGGCTGGCAAGGGAGGGAAGTTAGGGGTGACCAGGCCAAGAGCAGAGGGCAGTTGGGGGCAACCAGGCTGGCAGGAGAAGGGTGGTTATGGGCAATCGGGCCGGCAGGGGAGCAGTTAGGCGCCAATCAGGCTGGCAGGGGAGTGGTTAGGGGCAATCAGGCAGGCAGTCAGGCAGGCAGGCGAGCAGTTGGGAGCCAGCAGTCCTGGATTGTGAGAAGGATGTCTGACTGCCCATTTAAATGAGCAGTTAGACATCCCTTGAGGGTCCCAGATTGGAGAGCATGCAGGCTGGGCTGAGGGACACCCCCCCCCTCCATGCACAAATTTCGTGCACCAGGCCTCTAGTGTCTTAATAATGGCTTTTGCCTTAAAGTCTATTTTTTCTAATATTAATTTAGTAGCGAGAGAAACCAAGATGGCGGCATAGGTAAGCACCTAAACTGCTGCCTTGCACAACAATTTCAAAACTACAACTAAAAGACAGAACGAACACCATCCAGAACCACAGGAAAGCTGGCTGAGTGAAAATTCTACAACTAGAAGGAAAGAGAAAAGCTCACAGAGAATTGGAGGTACGGCAAAGGGTCTTTGTGCGTGCAGAGAGGAAGGGTGGCTGAGAGCCTGGCTGACCTTATCTGGCGGAAGGGGGAAGGAAGCCCCCGACCGCACTGAACCCCAGTTCTGACTGCACTGAACCCCAGTCCCGGGCGAAACCCCGTGGACCCTGGTTTGTACAGGGGGAGTCTGGACTGTCAGGTAGAGAGAAAGGCACCCGGAGACTCGGAGACCCGGGGGAGACCCGGGGGAGCCCCAGCAGGCAGGGTTCTGGAGGCGCGCACACCAGTGTGCACAAAGGCTGCGGAGGTTGTCACAGGCTTTCCCTAGCAGAAGGGAGTCCGAAGCTCCTGACTGCACTGAACCCCAATTCTGACTGCACTGAACCCCAGTTCCAGGCGAGCCCCTGGGGACCCACGCTCTTACAGGGGGGAATCTGGACTCTCGGGTGGAGACTCGGGAGCCAGGGAAGGCAGAGGTCTGCAGGCGCGCACGCGCCCAAGGGCAAGGCTGACTGGAAGCCAAGACTGTCTGCTCTGCCCTGAGACTCTACCCCATCCAAGCTGAGCACAGAGGCTATTGCAATTTGGCAAGTCTAATCCTATAAGGCTGTCTCCAGCACCGAACTTCTCCCAGCGTAGACACAGCTGATCCTTACAGCCAACTGGCCTGGAGGTCAATTCCTCCCAGTGATACCAACAACAATCAAGACTTAGCTACAATAAGGCTGTACACACAGTCCACAAAGGGGTGCACCAAGAGTGTCCACCTCAGGTTAACGGGGGAGGCCGACCCACTGGGCCATATAGGAAACCTAGCACACAAATCTACCCTACCAACTCAGGGAATCAGTGAAAATGTGGCGTCAAAGAAACAGATCACAAATGAAAGAAATGGAGGAAAACAAACGACTGGATATAGAATTCAAAACCACGGTTATAAGGCTTTTCAAGAATATCCTAGAAAAGGCCAATAAATATAACGAGACCCTCGAAGATATGAAAAAGGACCAACTAGAAATTAAACATACACTGACTGAAATAAAAAATATTATACAGAGACCCAACAACAGACTAGAGGAACACAAGAATCAAGTCAAAGAATTGAAATACAAAGAAGCAAAAAACACTCAACCGAAAAAGCAAAAAGAAAAAAAAATCCAAAAAGTTGAAGATAGTGTAAGAAGACTCTGGGACAACTTCAAGCGTACCAACATCAGAATTATGGGGGTGCCAGAAGAAGAGAGAGAGCAAGATACTGAAAACCTATTTGAAGAAATAATGACCGAAAATTTCCCCCACCTGGTGAAAGAAATAGACTTACAAGTCCAGCAAGTGCACAGAACCCCAAACAAAAGGAATCCAAAGAGGACCACACCAAGACACATCATAATTAAAATGCCAAGAGCAAAAGACAAAGAGAGAATATTAAAAGCAGCAAGAGAAAAACAGTTAATTACCTACAAGGGAGCACCCATACGACTGTCAGCTGATTTTTCAACAGAAACTATGCAGGCCAGACGGGAGTGGCAAGAAATTTTCAAAGTGATGAATAGCAAGAACCTACAACCAAGATTACTCTACCCAGCAAAGCTATCATTCAGAATTGAAGGGCAGATAAAGAGCTTCACAGATAAGAAAAAGCTGAAGGAGTTCATCACCACCAAACCAGTATTATATGAAATGCTGAAAGGTATTCTTAAAGAAGAGGAAGAAGAAAAAAGTAAAGATAAAAATTATGAACAACAAATACATATCTATCAACAAGTGAACCTAAAAATCAAGTGAATTAAAAACCTGAGGAACAGAATAATCTGGTGAATATAATAGAATCAGGGGCATAGAAAGGGAGTGGACTGATAACTCTCAGGGGGAAAGAGATATGGGGGGTTCATGAAGAGACTGGACAAAAATCATACACCTATGGATGAGGACAGTGGGGGGAGGTAAGGGCAGAAGGTGGAGTGGGAACCGGGTGGAGGGGAGCTATGGGGGGAAAAGGGAGAAACAATTGTAATAATCTAAATAAAGATTTATTTAAAAAAAAAGAAAAAATAATAATATTAATTTAGTAGCATTAGCTTTTTATTCCAATTAGTTAGCTGGTATTTGCCTCCTCTTTATTTTCCTAGAACTTTACTTCTAAACTTTTTATGGTGTTAAGGTTTAGATGTATTTATAGTTGAAATTATTTATGTAAATTTTAAATTTCAAGCTTTTAATATTTCTTTTAGCTGGCAATTTAAGATTACTTATATTTATTGTAATGTCTTGTATATTTGGACTTATTTACACCATTATATTTTGTGCTTCTTTTTACCATCACTCTGTTTTTCTCTTTTCTTGCTCTTTTTGGGGAGTCATTCAAGTTTGTTGATTCTTTAAAATTTCTTCTTGTTTTAAATAATATATTTTATTTCTGTTCTGTTACTCTGAGTTTGTAAGGCCTATCTTAATGAGTATGTTTAGCCTCTTAAAAAAAGACAAGAATATACTTATACTTTAAATCTGATTATTCTCCACTTGTCCTGTATGTTGTTGCTGTTTCTCAGACTTTTATATCCATTTTTCTTTTTTAAATATAGATAATTTTTTATTTCTAAATTTCATATGATACATTCAAACACACATCAAAAATGAAGAGTCAGCCAAAACCGGTTTGGCTCAGTGGATAGAGCGTCAGCCTGTGGACTGAAAGGTCCCAGGTTCGATTCCGGTCAAGGGCATGTAACTTGGTTGTGGGCACATCCCCAGTGGGAGGTGTGCAAGAGGCAACTGATCGATGTTTCTCTCTCATCGATGTTTCTGACTATCTATCCCTCTTCCTTCCTCTCTGTAAAAAATCAATAAAAATATATTAAAAAAAATGAAGAGTCATAGAATCATAACCTGTGCCCACTATTAACTTAAGAAATAAAACAACCCTGGGTAGCCTTTTGCCCCCCCTCCCCGCTTAGAAATAACTTCTGTAAAATCAAGAAATGTTCCATCTTGAGCTTATGGCCCCAAATGGTTGTTTTTATTATTTCATTCAAAGAATGCTTATTTAGATTTATCTACAATTTGCCATTTTGCTTTGTCACTACTAATTCTTATATATTACCCTTGTCTGGGTTCAGTTTCTTTCTATGAAGAACATTCTGACTTGGTTCTTTCAGCAAAGGTCTGTGAGTCTTAAGCTTTCTTATTCTGTATTTGGAAAAAGTACTTGCATTTGACCTCATTTTTGAATGACATAGGTATACATTATGAAATATATATGGATATAGAATTGTTGATTGACAGCTACTTTCTTTCAACATTTTGCAGATATTATTTTTTGTGCCTATTATATTGCAATTGAGAAGTCTGCTGTCAATCTCATTAGTATTCCTTTGCAGATAATCTGCCTCAATAGGTAATGTTTCTCCCATTCCTTCTACTGAATCCTAATGAAATTTCCATTGTAAGCGACTTTTTCATTTTAACCTTCCTTTGTATATATATTTGAGTGTGCACATAAAGTATATGTACATAATGCAACTTCTTTATAACCTCAGATTTATTTTTTAGTTCATGAATTTCCTTCAAGCTGTATCTAACATGCCCTTAAAACCACTGATTTTATTTTACTTCAAGGGCCATGCTTTCTATTTCTAGAATTTCTAATTGGTTCTTTTTCAAATCTATCTGTACCTTGTTTTTAACATTTTTTCCTTTTGTAATGTTTTTAACATTTTAAATCTACATATTTTATTGTTTCTCTCTGATATTTCTATTATCTAAATTTTCTTGGGAGCATTAATTCGTCTACTTTTACTCTTTCCTAATTCTCTTAAGGTTAGATTGTTACCTTGTATGTTTTGTAATTTTGAATGATGAGCTCATCTTTGGTAGACTTCATCTGAAGGCACTAGTTGCACTCTCAATTTCATTAACTCAGACAGTCCCCTTCCCCTAATAACTTACTCTCTTGGAAATTAATAATTTTTTATAAAATCAACAAGTAGTTTTTGACAGATACTTGACATCTGAATGATAAGCCTTCGCAATGTATGAACTTTTCTAACTTGGAAATGCCACTATCTGTTTATAATCTCAATTGTACTGTCTAGTAGGTGACAGGTAATTCTTTTGAGCATGTCTTAATAAAAGGAAACAGGGATTTATCTCTTCCTGGGTATCTTTTATATCTTAGGGGGTCTGCAAAGGACTTGAGTGTTTCTAGATGACGTTTAAGTGCATGTCCATCATTTCTCCAGTGATGAATGTTAGCTTCACTTACTGTAACTTAGTCTTGTGACTCTATTTCCATGTTTTTCTGCATATCCAATAACTTTTCAAAGCTACCGTGGAGTGCAATCCTTTGAAAGCTATTTGAAAAGACAGTTATATATTTAAATATAAGTTAATTTAACCTTGTGTGGTGATAGCAGTGTATATGCCCCAACTAAGGAGACAATTGTTCATCAAGAGGTACAATGTCAAGTATATCATAATTGATTCCTTTGCCTAATAGCTGGAAACTTTCTTTTAACATGGATTAAAGGACCCATCCCAAATTAACACCGGAGCAGTCATCTGAAATTATGTCTTGCTCAGTTTCCCTAAGTCTCCTGTCACAAGTGTAGGCAAGTGACCTAGGTGGAGTGAATATGTGTCCTAAATACCAGGGTGAGATTAGGATGATAGGTTTTCTTTTCTGTGGCTGTAAGAATCATGTGAAATACACAAGAGTCATCTTTCCCACCACATCTAGATAAACTTCTAGGCATAAAAAATAATCTAGAGGAGAGAGAGAGAGAGAGAGAGAGAGAGAGAGAGAGAGAGAGAGAGAGAGAGAGAGAGAGACTGGGCCAGGTCACCAGATCCCAGAGGACAGTGCTTGAGTGTGGAGTTCTCATGATGCCCAAAATCATGCTCTAAGACTTTTGAACACACATAGGCCACATTTTATGCCTGATTAGTGTGAGCTGATTTCTGTCACTTGCAATCAAACAGAGTCCTGGGCACTACAAAATAATAACCCACATGAAGAACATCATCAACATCACCGCCAGGAAAAACACACAATGGTGCAACAACCAAAAATATTTTCGGAATAACTCAAGTTCTTCTTTTGTTTTCTTAAACATGATGAAGGCACGGGGATCCTTAAACATCTCCCATCCAGTTCACACATGGCAGCTGCTTCTGCTCCTTTACATCTGCCTTCAGATTCCAGTCTCACATCAAGATAACCTCCTCCCCACAACTTAACCTTTTGAACTTTTGTTTTCTCTCCCTTTCCTCCCTATTTTCATGCTTAAAAACCCAAAGAAGTTGCCTGTCAAAGCAGGACTCACCTCAGAACTCGAGAGACCATATTAGGAAGACCTGGAAAGACTAGAAACCCCATGCTCCTTGTTTTTGTCCTATTGCTTCCCTTTTACAAATGTTACCAAATGGAAAAAAAAAACACACGCCTTGGGTTTTATGTTGTACAAATATCTAATGCTGCTTTTTTCCTTGCCAACCCAATGCCTTCCACATACATATTAGGTACCTAATAACAATTTTTTGAATAAACAAAGAATAAATTAATGATTAAAGGAAGTACTGAATGAACAAAAAAGGAATACATGAATAAATGTAAAAGCAAGACATTAAGCATGTGGGGAAAACTATTACTGGGAAATTTAAAGTCATGGTCAATAAATGCTTGCTTGACATCTAGACGATTAAAAAGTACATTTCTAAAATCCAAGTCATTTCTTCACCTACATTTAAAAAAAAAGACACAGAACTTAAAAAATGTTAAAGTAAAAGCAAGTCATATACATGTTCCAGAAGAGAGGAGCACATTTTGTCCGCAGTGCTTTCTTCTTTTAGTTGTAGTTGACATACAATATTATATTAATTTCAAGTGTACAACACCGTGTCAGACATTTATGTACTTTATGAAGGATCGCCATGGTTAAGTCTAGCAGTACTCATCTGACACCATGCATAGTTATTACACAGTAATTGACTCTCTTTCCTATGCTGTAGATACATCCCCATAACTTATTCAATAACTGGTTTGAACTTTTTAGTCCCCTTCATCTTTGTTGCTCATCCCTCCACCTCCTCCTATCTGGCCACCATCAGTTTGTTCTCTGTATGTATGAATTTCTTCCTATTTTATTTTGTGTGTTCATTTGTTTTGCTTTTTTTTAGGTTAGAATTTGAAAACATAATTTATAATTATATATGCACTCTATGTTCATTGAAGCATTATTTACAATAGCCCAGATATGAAAACAACCTAGGACTCCATCAATGAATGAATAAAGAATATATGTATATGTATAGTATATCTGTATATGTATATGTACATGTATATGTATATATGTACATATACATATATAGATATAGGCATATCTATATATGTAATGAAATATTGTCCACAGTTCTTGATTGAAAGTTATTTAAAGATGTTTAAATTGTGAACCTATCGATAAAGAAGTATTTATAAAAACTGACAAGTATGCATTAGTGATATTGACCATAACCCTACTTTAAGAAAACCACTGCAGGGACAGCAGCGAATGTCCATGGCATGTGCGGTTAAAGCTCAATTCATAAACACAGGCATCATGTTCCATCACCTTCGTGGTGCACCAAATGAATAGGCCTGGTTAATCATGATATAAATATATTTCAAGAAAGCTATTTGATTTAAATAATACCAGTAGTAGCTATAACCAAGTATATTAGTTAGAATTCATTGCTTGCAAGCCACAGAGACCAAATCTGACTAAATTAGAGGTAAAGGTATTTACTGAAAGAAGTTGCAGTTGTGTTGCCTACCTGCATCAGGTATCAGCATTTCCTCCCTTTGTCTCATCCTAATTTTATTCATGGGTCTATTTATTCCTCACCTACATGGTTCAGAATTAGGTCCTAATGGATAGAAGACAATCCCCATTCTCATTCCCACTGCCTGTTTAAACACAAGCAAGAAAGATCCCCTCTCCTGCATGTGGGATGTTGTAGCTCTCTTGTGAGGGTAACACATTGGGATGAAAACATGGAAAGATGTAGCCACTCCCATCATTGTTACTTTCTAAAATTATCATTTTCTCCTTAATGAGCAATTCAGTTGAACCAGATCTTTATGTTTTTTTGTTTTGTTTTGTTTTTGCACCTGACACAATCCTGGTGGACAGAGAACCATATCAACTGGATGCTGGACATTCACACTTGGGATTGGGAGGGACCCTAGAAGCTGGAAGTTGGGAAGCAGAACCCAATATTCTTGTTGGGCTGCTCCATGTTAAATGGACTGGGATTACAATGTTGTCTTTTTTTAATATTTCAGAGAGGAAGGGAGCGGGCCAGAGAGATAGAAACATCAATGATGAGAGAGAATCATTGATTGGTTGCCTCCTGCAGGCACCCCACTGGGAACTGAGCCTACAACCCAGGCATGTGCCCTGACCAGGAATAAAACAGTGACCTTCTGGTTCATAGGTCGTGGGCCTACAATGTTGTCTTTGTTTCTCTCTCAAGGCAAGATTCAATTTCCAAGGCTGATCATGTTCAGTAAGAAAGAATGAATTCTTCAAATAGAACTTCAGATTTCTATAGAAGGTTAGCTAGAGGTTGAGCAGCCAAAACTATCAAATGTCTGCATTATTGACAATTAGCTGCTTTTCCCCAGACCTCCTATATTACGATTTTCTTAGTAATCATTCTCTGAAGGCTTCCACTTCTCCCACTCATTTCTTATCCTTATTTTCTGTTTCCACCGGATTCTGTCTTGTTTTAAATTATGTCTTCTGCAATGTCACCTTCGTTTGCCTTCTCTGTGTCTTCATTCCCCAAGTGTGGAAATAAATCAAGCCAGTTTGGGTCTCAAACTTTCAGTGGAAGTTTTAGAGGAGTTTGCATTGGAACATAAGCATAGAACTGAGTCTAATACACCTCTATAATAAAAAAAAAGTAATAAATTAATAATCAGCCCTAACTGGTTTGGCTCACTGGATAGAGCATCGGCCTGAGGACTGAAAGGTCCCAGGTTCGATTCCGGTCAAGGGCATGTACCTTGGTTGAGGGCAAATCCCCAGTAGGAGGTGTGCAGGAGGCAGCTGATCGATGTTTCTCTTTCATCAATGTTTCTAACTCTCTATCCCTCTCCCTTCCTCTCTGTAAAAAATCAATAAAAAAAATTAATAATCAACTCTAGCCCACTATTGGGAATTTGTTGGTAGAGATGTTATCTTTAAGTCCTAGCTTATGTCCCTCCATCCTATGACCATTTTCTTTTCCTCGCTACCAGTTTTTTTTTTTCATTTTCCCAAATTCCCATTAATGTTATAAACAGAATAGTTCTCCTGTCTTATACTCAAAGTTAAGCTTTGTGGCCCACTCATGCATAGTCAAGAACTCATTAAGGAGCTCTGTCAATGGGTTATTACTTCAAATTGCTATCCTTTAAAACACAAAACACTGGGATAGCTTTGGAATTCATTTTTCCATTATATGGTAGAAATTTTAGGAAGTGCTTTCCTCCTTACTGGTCTCTGTAAGCAAAAGGGGAGCAATTTAATGCTTTATCCTTCACCACTTTACAGAAAACTCTACGGGGATTATTTAGGGTTCCCCCCTCTTTTCTTCTCCCCCATCTTCCTTCAGCTTCTGTTCTTTCTCCTTTTCCTTATTCTTTCCTCTCAATGCAAAAACGGTGATTGTAATTTATTGTTATGCCCACAGTTCAAGTGAAGAACAAAAGATGAAATCTAGCCTAAAAGAAAGGGAGAAGCGGGGCACCACGTGGTCTGACTTTTAGTCTCAGCTCTGCATCCTACTAGCAGTCTGATTCTGAGTTCCCTGTCCTGAAGTTTGGGACTAAAGCTGTGGCTTATGTGTATCACAAGGGTATTTATTATATAGACTAAATTAGAGGATGGATGAAAAAGTGCATCTTCAACTATCAAGACTTTCTCAAACAGGACAGAATGAATACCAGATAGCAGATTCCACCATGGACGGTCCAAGACAACCAAGCAAGAACCCAGCTGCTAACTGTCTATTAAAGTGCAGGAATTCAATTTAAAGAACAAAGAGCTCAGGAACTGAGACTTTGGGACGTCCAAGTCAGAGATAAGGTGGGCTTGAGGTGGAGAGCTACTAGGATTCCTCTTATTTCTTTTGGAGAGGCAGATTTGCTCTCTGGACTCACTGCAGGTCCAAACTTGAAAGAAATCTCCCCCTGCTCTCTCTTCTCTAAAGCCGAAGGAGCAAAGAGTTAATTATCTTGTTATATTCATCTCTCCTCCAAATTTTCCACATGGGCTTTTTCCTTAATTAGCCATCACATGAAACTGAAGAATATTTATTATTTATGGTGTGTATTAAATTTTATGTCTTTTCATCTTAATTTTTAAAATGGGTAAATTTACTACTTTTCATATTTCTCTCCTAAAAAAGCAATTGTTGTTGTTGTTGTTGTTGCTTTTATTGTTGATTAGCGGTAGTCCTCATCTGACTCTTGCTTGGGTCAGTAATTCTTCATCAAAAGCAAAATGAAGAAAAGCTTCTGGCATGTTTTAGATTCATTGGAAGAAACAAGTAGCCTCCCACACGGTTTTCTTACTCTTAATTTCTTTCTTTAATCTTTTCCCCTATTTAAATATGATACCTATGAATGCCCACACAGTACTGGTTAAGTTATATGGCTTTAGTTCAGGGCACTATAGTAACTTATTAGAGTGAATTATCTTATAAAGTGAGTTTGGTTGTGAAGATAACATGGCTATACAATGACATGTGCACACTCGGGCCATTGCTATGGTTCTAAGTCAGCTCCAAAAGCAACGTGAAATGTGTACCTACATGCCCTTCCATCTCAATTATACTGTCTATCTACTGCAAAGGGATGCTTATTTTGTTTAGAAATTAACTGCTAGCCAGGTACTGTCAGAATTTCCTCCATTTAAAATCATCTTTATTTTTGCACCTCCAGTAGGTAACATATAAACAATGCATTATATATAGCAATGTTTATTGTATGCATTTATGGCTTACGTCTAGATTGTACATGCGTCAAAAGCAAAGAATGTGTCTTCTGCTCTCTCCCAAAGGGTGGATGTGGGTAGCTAGTACAAGCTCCACTTAAGAAGCTTGGCTTGAGTGGAAAAACTGGTCCATAGTTATCACTCAAGTTTCACTTAAGAGCTTCTCTTACCTGTTTAATATGTGAATGCAACAATCTGGGTTTTATTTGGAAATGATGATGCTTTTAATGATTGTGTTTTATTCTGCTTAAAGCAATTTTGAAAGCTTTTCTTAACAAGCCTCTTTCATCCCAGTTCTATTTGCTTCTCTCACCTCCACTTTCTCCACTTTCTTTTCTCTTTATCCCTCCCATTTCTCCCTCTCTCTCTTTCTCTCTCTCTCTTTCTCTCCCTCCCTCTCTCCCTCTCTCCCTCCCTCCCTTGAACTCTTTCTTCTATTTCATACACTTGTGCAATTACTTAGAAGAAAAGAGTCTGGTATTTTCTTATTTTAATTCAAAGGAAAACAATTCTGAGCATATCTCTATGATATAAAGATTCTTTTTTTTGAGGGGGGGGGGAGGGGGTAATTTAACCAGAAAGAAAACAAAACAGACTTTTAAAATGTAACAATTAGATTGAAAAAAAAAACACACACATGCATATATAGGAGAGTTTGTGTACTTAGATATGGTACTGTTAATGTTCTTAATTATGTATAAGTAAGAAATATTAATTGATAACATTTTAGAAACTGCTAAACCTAAAATGTTTGAGAAAATTGCTATTGCTGAGGACAGTGAAACCACTTTGTACCCGTTTACCTTCAGCTGAGAAGTCAAACATCCAGAACATGCCCAGCTCCTTGGGAGTGTGTTTTTATATTTCTACACGTGTTTGATGGTAAAGCATTTCAAAGTTTAGTTCTTACTGATTCTACCTTGCAAAAAAAAAAAATCAAATAACCATCATTTGCTAATAAACGTTTTAATCTCATTTTCCAAATTTTCACAAGTCATCTGAGTGAGATCCCAACACCACCTCGGGACTTCAACAGGATTGCCGCCCTGCATTGAAGGCCCAGTTGCTGAGTGTCTCTAGTTTGCAAAGAACAGGAGAATTCTTCGATAAATATCTTGATTTGTAACAAAACAACAAAAAACCCTGTTCATCTATTGCAAGTAAGTGTTCTCCTTTTGTTACATCCTATGCAATTAAGTGCCTTTGAAATAAAAGGTAAATGACATCAGAAGTCTCAGGGACAAGAAAGTACTATTTTAAAACAGGGAGTGTCAAATGTTGTTTTTCAACCCAGCACCAAAGGAAGTTTCACAGGTAATTTCTCAGGGCTGATGTGAGCTAATTATTAGCTACCATACCCTGCCTCCCTTTCCAAGTGACTATCTCCTGGCAGAAAGACACAGCTAGGAGTGTTTTATTTCATTTGTCCTTGGAGTTTTTTTGTTTTGTTTTGTTTTATCAGCATCGAGAAGGTGGACTGAGTCAAACTTAGAAGAATTCTGGAGCTAAGCAAAAAGCGACACGTTTAACAGCCCCCATTAATTGGGGCTGTTACATGATTGATTTGAGAAAAGCAGAAGAGACCGAATTCTTTCAACTCACAGTTGGATGCAACGCACTAAAAGTAATCCTGTAAATTACATTTTAAATCTTCAACATATTCCGAGCAGATAAAATAGTGGCATGATTGACCAAACTCCTTTTAAAAGTACACATATTACGATGCATCATAGTTATAAACAGATGGTATTTGGCCTCCTTCCTATTCTCAACATTTGGAATTTCTAAACTATGTGAATTAAACAATAATATTTTATAAACATACAAGGGATTTTGCTCACTGCTTTGTTAACATAGAAATTATACAATGCTGACATTTATTTAAATTTTAAAAAGTAAACAACAGTGCTCATTGAAATAAAGCAAACTAAAATCAACAGAGAGGAGTATGTTCTGTGTGCATATTACCTACAATGGCACTGGCCTTTTTAAGGGAAGACATAATGGGTTGAAGAACAAATGGTAGCTTAGATGGGCCTAATCTTTTGTACTCCAAAGGCTCATTTAACACCTCTTTGTAAACAAAGGACATTTATACCATAATTGGCTATTTGACCATCAGTGTTCATGTTCTATGTAACCTGCTATTATGGAGTTAAAAGAAATTCCCTTTCATTGGCTTGTCAGCTTTCATAGTAGCGAAAGTGTCCTCGCAGCTTTAAAAACACTTCCACAAACAGGAATCATTCTGACACTCGTACTCTGAATGAGAAACATTATCATGATATCAATAAGTGTGTATTTTTTTTCCTTTGGGGGAATATTATTGCCAGAAAGAAAAGGGAATGTATCAGATCTTAATGTCATTTCCTGAGATTCTTTTCTAAAATTATAGCTTTAACCCTTTAGCCATATTTTGGAAGGGAGTCCCATCTGCTGAGTCGATGTACAAAACAGAATTCACTTGGTTTTCAAACACTATTCTCAGATTTGCAAAGTTGGGCTGTGATGAATAAATAATGAATCAGATATTTCAATCCATTTTATGATTTTTGAAAGCCTGGATTATCATTGTTTACAGTCTCTTCTCAATGTGCTTCGAATGTGTTCTTGTTCAGCCTTCCAAGGGTACGCTTATGTAGGCTACCCTCCCCTACCTCAGTTTACCCCTAGACTGCTCTTCTCACATTTTAAACAACCAACCCAACAACCACAATTTGGAGAATACAGGGTGGGAGTGTATGTGTGTGGTGGTGGTGGGGGGGGGGGGGGAAGGGGGATCTTGAGTGATAGATGCCAGGGATGGTTAGGAAAAGGTCTCTTCTATTTGGCCATTGGTGTGCATAACTTTAGCATACAATCGCTAATGGTGGGAAAGAAAAAGAAAATTATGCTACAACCTAAATGGACAGAAATGCACATGCATTGTTGGAACTAAAAACAGGGGCATTTTTTCTCCTGCATAAACAATTCTAAATGTGTACACTCAATAGACTTAAGAGATAATAACACTAGTATAGGAAGGCTCTTTAAAAATTTTAGAAGCCTCAAAATAATATTAAATGTTTTCCCAGGGTTTTTGTTAAATTAACTAGACCAAATGAGTACATGTCAATGCTATGCTTCTAAATACACTCCACTCAAATATCGATTAACCCTCTCTTCTCTCCTCCTCAATAACCAGTTGGTGGTTAGGGGAGGAAACAAAGTTTGTCATCTGAAACAGATACGGAGTGAACAGGAAAGCTACCTGAGGAATGGGGTGGGATTGAAATCACACGTCTGAACATATGAGGGAGACAAGAGTATTTTTAAACTAATAGACAGAATCTGCCCCCTGAAACAAGTCTGTGCCCATCCCCACTTCCTCTTTGGTTTTTGCTTAAGGTATTGTTTTCCCCTTAAGGGGATGAGGTTAGACGTCAGTATTTCTGGTTCTAGTGCATCTTCATTGTATTCTCTCAGAGGACTGAGACTAGCCGACTCAAGGAACCCAAAGCAATAAAATACTTAGAGAACAGAGAAAAGGAGTTTTGCGCGCCAGGGCTGCGCTGCCGTGGGGGGTAGGGAGGATCCGGACAACAGCTCTGCACAAATGGCCAGGGCTGCAGTGTGGCCACCCGCCGCGTGTGCGTGTCGTACGCTCGTGTCGCGTGCGTGCCAGTGTGTGTGCGTGACAGTGCGCGTGTCGGGCCGAGCGCGCCTCGGTGCGCGTGCCGCGGGGCTACGAGAGGGTCCAAGCGAGTTTGAGCGTGGGGCGCGGGGCGCGGGGCGCAGCCGCTGCTGGGGGCCCCGCTCTGGTCCTGGGGCACCTCTGGCTCTGGGCTCTGGGCTCGGTTATGACTTTGTGACCTCATCGCCCCCTTCCTCCCATTTTTCTCGCGCCCAGAGGAGGTGCAGCACTCCCCCCCCCCGTCTTTGGACTCGTCGGAGTGGGGCCCCGAGGGCGGGCGTCGCCGGGACAGCAGCTCGGGCTTCACGGGCGCGAGGGCGCCGCGGCGCGTGGGGGAAAGGACGCGGGGCCAGGGAGGCGGCGGGCGCCCGCGGAGGCTCCCAGGGTCCCGCGGGGAAACTCTTTCCGCTTTCGGCAGCTTGGGCTCAGCTGCCCCTGCACTAAGCTCAGACGGAACCAGCTCGGGCGGGGCGCAGGGGCGCGCGCTCTGGGGCCATGGAGCGCCCCGCGGGACCGAGGCCCTGCGCTCCCCGCCTCCCCATTGCCTGCGGCCCAGCCGGGCGACCCGAACCCCCACGCAGCCCGGGGCCAGACCCAACTGAGGGCAGAAGCCCCGATAGGCAGGAAGGGAAGGAGAAGAGAGGGAGCAAGCCCCAGACAAGGAATCCTTAATTACAGATTAAAGGCAAGCAAAACCGTACACCGCATTTTCCATGTGTCAGCTGACGCCGCGACAAAAGGAAACACAGAACACGGAGGGCGGGCGGAGGGGGGGGGGGGCGGGAAGGGCCCTTCTCGTCGTCTATGCTTTTCTTCCCTCTTTTATTATCTGTGCAAATGCAAAATGCATTAGGTAGAGACTGGGTAGGTGGTGCCTGGGGCCAGATCGCAGCTGCACGCTCCCTCGCGTAGGAGGACAGTTTGCTGATGCACCCAAAGGTCTGGGAACCTCTACACAAAAAGAACTATAAATACCCCGCTCGAGCACATTTTGCTTCTGAAAAACTTCATTACTCATACATTTTTAAGTTTTAAAATTTGGTGCTTAAAGTGTTGCAATTCATTTTCTTCAGTAAAAGCCTATGGCGCGCGCGCGCGCACACACACACACACACACACACACACGTTTAGTTTTGCAATTTTATAGATTCCATTTTTTTTTCTGGCCTGGTCTCACAGCATTAACAATCCAGGGGCAAAGCCGAGCCGACTGAAAGCAGGGAGCATAGCTGCAAGCACTGGATAGCACCCCCCAACCCTCCCCCCCCCCCCCCCCCGCCCACTCCCCGCGTCTTCAGCTAAAGAGGAAAAAGGAGAGAGACGTGTGCCTTATGCCTTTCCTCTTAATTATGATCACAAAACAACCTCCACCTGGTCCCTGGGATTTAAGACGGGCTCAGCTCTTCTCCACAGAGGGTAGAGAAGTGTTCAGAAGCCCCAGCCCACTCACCGACCATTGCACACCTCCGGTTCTGTGCCCTCATCTCTCACACTAAAATGAGAGATGACCCCGTGGGTCACCCCGAGCCCCCAAGCATTACGTCTTCTGCATTTTCTCCAGCTCGTCGCTGGGTCAGCTTTAGAAACAGAGGGTTTGGGGTTCATTCACTGATACCATTGATGCACCCCTTTCAAGGCAGCAGGGCCCCTTTGCTTCATTTTCCGAATGTTCGTTTTCTGTAGATATTTTTCCATTTGTGTTTTTTTCACCAATGCCACTTTCCCCACAGCATTAAAAAAATAATAACAATTTCGAAGTTCATTTTCATGTGGTTCAAGTTAAGTGATTTGCCCACACCCCAAATAATGCTATTTGCTTCCAAGATTAATAGCTGCATATCAATAATTCTTAAAAACCTCCTGATCCATATTTTCAGTTGAAACAATTCCTAAGGTTATGAGTCTGGCAAATGCCCGAACAGATACGTTTGTGGCCTGGTTGCCAGCCAGATGCTCTCAGGCAACGTCAACAGGACTGCTATGCCTCCTCGCTTACAATGCCGAAGGCAGAGAACCTTCCTTCCTTCCCACCTTCCCTAGAGTGGTAATAAATTGATGCAAGTCATACTAGGTTCCAAGCCCATCCCCCCTGCAGATGCATGTGTAGGAAAACCTTTCAAATCCTCCTTGATGCACCTAGTCCTTCTATGATTTAGCCACACCCTCCCCACTGTCTAACTTGATCCTCGGTAAAATAAATAAGGCAAAAGAGCAAATGAGGAGCTTTTCTTTCCTTATAGCTTTCCAGTGTTTGAGAGCATCGCCCTTTGTGGTTGTTTCAGGCCAGTTGTTGTTAGTTCATGCTTTTACCACCCACCAAAGAACAGCACAGGATTAAGTTTATATTAATAAAGGCTGTTCATGACGAGGCTTCTAAATGCCAAAGTTATGATTTATTTTTTTAAATGGGTGGAGAAAGGAGAGCGGCAATAAAACTCACCCCCACGTCCTTCAAAATCCTTGGCTTCACACATTTCACACATCTATGCTTTTTTTTTGGTCTCTCTCTCTTTTTTTTTGTATGTACCTCTAGTTTTCTTTTAAGTTATATTATTATGGCTAGTTTTTTTTTTTGTTTTTTTTTGACTCTTTACCTTTGTCCATAGCTTCCAAACCTTGTTTATTAGTTACATTTATAAAAAGTATTATGTGTTCCTTTCTACTTTCTAAGTGCTTATAATTATCCCTAGTTATCCCCCCACTCCACTAATAATTTCACAATAAAATCCTACACCAAATAAATTAAAATCTGCAACTTCAGACACCCAAGGAAGGCATTAATCCACTTAGTAAAATACCCAGACCTCCCCCTCTCATTTTCAGCTCTTCTTAATGTAACATTTAGTGATTGCAGCTGGCTCCTTATACTTGCCTCCCTTCTTTCTTTCTGAATCATATTGGCCTTGTGTAACCTTCCTTTCCTTTCCGGCCCCCCACATTTGTCCACATACTTTTATTTTGGACCATGTTTGTCTCTCTCCTTGCTGTCTGGAATGAAAGCAATAAAGAGAGCTTCCTAAGATCTGAATGCGTTCTGTGAAAATCCCACCCTACCTCCCCAGTCCACACTGGGAATGCTTTGTACGATTGGGACGCATCCTTCAGCGGTGCCCTTGCTGCTCTCTATTTTTCTGACGGATCACTGAGTGGCGCTGGCCTTTGAGCACGGCCTCCAGAATCCTGAAGCCCAGGCTTTTCGCTCAGCTCGCTCTCTGCCTTTGGAATGCCTTTCCTGGCAAGGACGGGCACTTTGGTTCGACTATGATTCTTAAGTTACAATTCGAGGCTAATTTGTTCAGTTAGGTTTCTACTATGAGCAGCTCCGTCTCTCACTGTGAAGTGCTCCGTGAGACTGCTTAGTGGAAGGGTTTGTTGTAAGTGCAAGATGTAATATACTTATATTGTACTTGATTATCAGTTTTCAAAACCAGCTGCATGCTTTGATATCAGCGTAAGGAAATATCGGAAGATAATATACCATTGGTATTTATTACTCTATAATTAAGGATGTGTCAGTGTTTCCCTTTTAAAAAACCCCTCTATTTTCAGAAATTCATATCTCAGGCATAAATTTCCCTATGAATTACAGTCTAATACCATATTAGAAGTATCTTCTTTTTAAGCTGTGCCTCCCCTTCTTTTTCTTTCTGGGGAAATAAGTTTCAGGATGTAATTTCTGGGTTATCAGTTGGAGATGAGAGGAAGCGGGTCCTGTGCTGCGAAAATAAAGGTGCTTCTGCCGCCGATGCCACCTGCTCCCTCTGTCCTAGCCCCTTTGCACCGGGCGCGATCGGGGGCTGCCTTTTGGACCAAGAACCAGCCTGTGCCTGTGTGGATAAATGGCTTCATCGCTGTATGATGGGAAAGGCAACAGGGAAACTCAGCCGTTCGGGGCCACAGAGTCTAACATTTTAGTACCAGGAATCAATGCTTTTGCATTCTTCTCCGTATGGTTACTTAGAATACAAATGTGGCCAGGAGTAAGGAGAAATATATGAACATCGATCGGTTGCCCCCTGGAGGCGCCCCAACTGGGGACTGAACCTGAAGCCTAGGTATGTGCCCTGCCAGGGAATGGAACCTGCCACCTTTTGGTTTATGGGGCGATGTTCCAACCAACTGAGCCACCCAGCCATGGCTAAGGGATGGTGTTGACCAACTGTATTGACCACAGCCTCCTCAGAAAGGCTGAGTTCTAGACCTGCCTCTACCTCCCCAGGACCCACAGCACCTCAGCTTCTCAGGGCCATATATTCTGGGGAGACATAAATGCTCACCCGGAGAGCTAGGTACGTCACCTCAGTGTCTAAATCCAGCAGACTGTAAGATCACAGGGAGTGAGTGATTGCCCCCCTTCCCTACATGTTTATAATAGCAATCAACACTTAAACTATTGGCTACCCTACATGGTCTCTCGTGCCCCTTTTACACCAATGTGGGCAACAGAACAGCCCCCTCTGCTGCTCTTTCCACTCTCTTGCCTGGTTGGGGGAGAAATAGAAGGAAATGGGGGTCCAGCTGAGTCAGGAACACTGGGCTTGGTGCTCCCTGAAAGACACACAGGTGACAATGACACTATCTCATGAAGGGAAAGGTTTATCCAAAAATCTTTGTAACACAGTGTGGCTCCTAACTATGCCATTATCAGATGCCTTAATTTTCTCATTGGTGAAGTAGTAATGGAAACATTAAATTTTCAAATCTAAAGGACTTCAATTCCAAGAAAGGTGTTATGTAAGTATTTTTAGTAGCAGTGGCATCTTCTAGTACCCCACATCAGGTCTACTCTATAAATGCAGTCAGTAACTTATAGGACAGCAACGGAAGCATTTTAGATGATCTCCCAAGAAGCACCAATTCTTTGTATCAGTTTACAAGGACAATTATGAACCTGTCCTATGTTTGAACATTATCACCATAGAGCGCTGGGAGAGAATAAGGCACCAATCGGGTAATGGTGGATAATGGGAGGAAAATGGGCCATAGGGTGAGTGGGGGACTTGGTCCCTAAAATCCTATGTGCCTCACAGGCAGGGAAGGCATCCTCAAGACACTAGGGAGAGCTCCTTTTCACGGGATGGACTTCACTGAACATACAGAGCCCACACCTGGTTCCCGTGTCTTAAATTGGAAAGGGCACGGGTAACAATACAGGAAGTGGGCAGAGTGGTCAGGAAATCAGACAGTTCTGTGCTCTACCAGCTCTGAATCTGTCAAGATAAGAAGACTGGCTCACTTAACATTTTCCTAGAGTTTCCCATCTTGCATAAGAAACAGTACAGGCATCAGTTACAAAAAATGATCAGAAGCTCCAGGGAAAAAGGAACCCGTGGATGGTCAAGTCCAACTTTATTCATAGTATGGTTTCTTTCAGGGCAAGTGGGGGAGGCTTGTCCCGCAAAACTGACAGTGGGGGCACTTTCTTTGAGAGTCAAGGGACGTGAATCAATAGTTTAGAGTCAAGAAATGTTAAGGATGTCATGGTAGCAAAATTAACCATAGGCTTTCCAAAGTATTTATAGCTCCAATCAAAAGGTTAGACCCATGGTCGGCAAACTTCGGCTCATGAGCCACATGTGGCTCTTTGGCCCCTTGAGTGTGGCTCTTCCACAAAATAACACGGCCTGGGCGAGTCTATTTTGAAGAAGTGGCGTTAGAAGAAGTTTAAGTTTAAAAAATTTGGCTCTCAAAAGAAATTTCAATCGTTGTACTGTTGATATTTGGCTCTGTTGATTAATGAGTTTGCCGACCACTGGTATAGACAATAACAACATTTAAGACATGTAAAAAGTGACAAAGAATAAGTCCATGTGTACTATGACCCAGCCTAAGAAATAGACCACTGACTGTACAGGGAATGTGCCTCTACCAGTTAGTATTTCTACCATTGCTCTTCTGACTTAACCATCATTGTATTTTTGGTGTTAATTTCCATGTTTTTTGTTACATGTTAATCACATATGTGCATATCTTTAAGCAGCACATATAATTGTTTGCATGTTTTAAAACTTTTCCAGTTACATTTTAATGAATAGCTTTGAAGGGGGTGGGGGTGTGGGTATTATACAAACACTAGAGGCCCGGTGCACAAAATTTGTGCATGGGGGGGGGAGGGTCCCCTCAGCCCTGCCTACACACTCTCCAATCCGGGACCCCTCAGGAGATGTCTGACTGCTGGTCTAGACCGGCAGTTTGACATCCCTCTCACAATCCTGGACCGCTTGCTCCTAATTGCTCACCTGCCTGCCTACCTGGTCACCCCTAACTGCCCCCCCCCCCTGCTGGTCTGGTCGCCCCCAACTGCCCCCCCTGCTGGCCTGGTCACCTCCAACTGCCCTCCCTGCCAGCCTGGTTGCCCCTCACGGCCCCCCCACCAGCCTGGTTGCCCCATGCACCCTGATGTTCAGTTGTTTGGTCATCCCTCACTAACCCCCCTGCCGGCCTGGTTGCCCCACACAGCCTGCTTGTTCAGTCATTTGGTTGTCCCTCGGGCTGGCCCTGGACGGCTGGGCAGCTGCCATCTGAGGCTTGCCTGCGCCTTGGGCCAGGCCTGGGCAGCTGAGGGGCTGAGGGAACTGGGGGACTCCAGAGGCAGGTGCCCCAGCGGGGCTGAGGAGACTGGGCGCTGCCATCTTGTGGCTGTGGGTGCCGCCATCTTTGAGGGCATGGCAGTCAATTAGCATATTCCCTCCTTATTGGCTGTGGGCACCACCATCTTTGAGGGCGTGACAGCCAATTAGCATATTTCCTCTTTATTAGATAGGATTAGTTGTCCTGTATGTCAATTCAAATGTTATAATGAAACATGTTCATGTCAGTGTTTTATAATATACTCACTTTATTGTTAAATATAAAATCTGATATTAAATACCACTCAATTTTGCACTGAAACTGAGAGGCACTTAGGGCTATACTTGTTAGTAGTCAATAGAATAATAAAACTCATAGACTAGGTTGACGTTAAAAGACAGCACAGACTATCATTTGAAAACTGATTCTATCACCTACAGTAAGCATGCAACTTAAATGAAATTTTTTTTGTGTCTCAATATTTCTGGGTAGCAGATGCTTTCTCAAAAACAGATTTTACTTTTAAAAATATCAAATATAATTAACACCTTGAACAAAAAATGAAATCTTTGCTTCCAGATGCATTTCAAGGTGTTGAAATGAATCTATGCAGCCCTCTGTGGCTGGGAGTTTCTGCCGACTTACTGAATCTGCTGCCACTTTTATGTGGTGCAACTGAAGAACTGAGAGTGAGAGCAGGGCACTTAACCTTGACTGTGTTTGAAGGATGCTTATTAACACAGGTGCATTTTGAGAAAGGTCTCTTGGCCTATTCCTGATCAACACGGTGTAATGAGTAGGGTAAGAACTAGGTGCCCTGTTATTTTATTATAGAAACACCACACCAGAGCATTACCTAGATGAGGTAAATTTAGGGCAAGCATCATGGACACTGTATTTTGATGAATATAAATAAAGATAAAAAAATTTTTGTTTTGAATGTTACATGTCAAAAATATTGGTCTTGTTTTAAACATTCAATTTTGTTAAATTTGTTCTTTTAAATTAAATTGTTGAACCGATTTTAATTTTAAATATCAGGTCTCTGATGAGAGTAAGGGAAACAAAAACTACAGAGGCAACTTGTATTCTCAATTATTCTCTGACTTTATCAAACTATGGGTTAACTTACTTAATAATATTTTGTTCCACCATAGCATGGATGTTGGGAAGCACATGAGACACACACACACACACACACACACACACACACAGAATTGTCTTTTCAAATGTTAAGAATTACACATTTACAAACTTTTTATTGCTTATTTGCACTAATACCAAATCTAACTATATAGTTTTACAAAGTGGAGACTTTAATGTAAATTTATTTTCAGGAAGGAATGCTGTCCAAAGAAAAAGGCAAAACTTGATTTGAGTTTGTGGGTGTAGAAAAAACTCCATACACAGGTAACTTCCAATACTATATTTGCCAAAATCAGGAAAATCCTATATAATAAAAGGATAATAGGCAAATTGTCCCCTCGGGAATTTGACCAACTGGGAGTTCAACTGCCTGCTATGATGTGCACTGACCACCAGGGGGCAGTGCAGAATGAAGGAAGGCTCTGGCCGGCAGCCGGAAGGCTCGGATTGGCCCTGATTGCCAGCCAGGCCTACCCATGCACAAATTTTGTGCACCGGGCCTCTAGTATTTAAATGTTTGAAAGGTAGTTAATGCCTCTCCCTTACCCCCATCAATTAGTGAGAAAACATATGTGGATAGTTATTATGTGCCCTAGCCCTGGCCAGTTAGTTATAACATCATCCCAATACTCCATAGTTGCGGTTTGGATCCCTGGTCAGGGCACATACAGAAGCAAACAAGGAATTCATAAATAAATGGTACAACAAATCTCTCTCTCTCTCTCATCAATAAAAAAAAAAAAAAAAAAAAAAGTGAGCCCACTGTTTTTATGACAGAAAAACACAGTAAACTGAACCCTGTTTCTTGGCTGTGAGATTGTAATACGATTTGAGAAGGTGTGGTCTCTGACATGGATCTTTGTGACGGAGCAAGCTTACTGGCGCAACTCATCTCCTTAGTGACAAACACTGCCCTGGAGAAGTGTCTAAGAATCGCTGATGTGTGTTGATATCTTTACTTTTGCACTCCAGAGGAGCCCACCTGACAGATGACAACTTCCACAGCATTAGATAGAAGGGACTTCTGAAATAATCCCCGAACCCTCTGGTTTGTGTGTGAGGAGGTAGTTTGTTCAGGGACTTCTCCACAGACTAGGTGATGTCCCAGCATACATTTAGGATCCCACACTAGTTAGGAGAGGACTCTGAGCAAACATGGACCTGGTTGTACTGCTTCTTATTCTTTCTGCGTTTAAATTCCCGGCCTCGTGGATCCTGAACTCCTGTTTTCGGTGACCCACAAGCACCCCTGCGCCCAGGCCTCTATCCACTCCCCTGACCTTGAACTATTGCCTGCTTACGGTTTGCTGCCTCTCAGGGGCCCTCCTGGACCTTCCACCATTGCCTGCTCTAGGTGGGATGCCTCTGGGCCACTCATGGCCTTGTCCACCCTCCTCTTCCTGGCTGCTCCTCAGCCGCAGGGTATGGAAGTAACTTGTTTCAAAAGCCAGGAAAGTTACAGTTTACCTGTCAGTAAACAGAAGATGGTTTATCAACAGACTTTACCTTAATGACTACAAATGTTTACCTCCTGCTTTCCAGAATGCAAAGAAAATCTTGGAAATGTCATAATATCTCACAAACATTTGCAAAACAGATACTTGTTCATCCGGAAAAGAAACCATTGTATTCGTTGTCTCTTGACACAAGGCCAGTGTTCAGTGAGAAACAGACAGACAGATGTACATAATGACACGAAAAGGAGCTATGCTAATTAAAAAATGGCATAGGGCACTTTATTAAAAATTTATTTTACAATCTCGCCGTTCAAAACATCTTTTACATCAACAAATGCAAGCAACTTGAGTATTGGAATCATAAGTGACTGATCTTGAAAATACTATATTTGTAGCTGAATCCAAATATTTTCAAGGACTACTTATATCAAAATTACTGGTTTTATTCGAAGTATATTCATTTCTCTGTTCTTGCCCATGAAAAAAAAAAAATTAAAACAAGTATCTCAACGTTCATTTGACGGGCAAGCTGGCCCACTCCGAGTATTCCCCATGTTTGTTCGAATTACAGCTGTTTATTTTGCAACTTTTTTTCAGATAAATGAAACACAAAGGTAACTCTGAATCACGGAATACCTGCCAGACCCCTTATGCATACCTTCACTTACAAACCCCTGTGCCAAGGAGTCACTCATTTGCTAAAGAAAAGTGCTAACGCAGCCCTTGGCCACAAACAACTTCGAGAGAGAGCTGGCCGCCCATCAGTCCCGGGCGTTCTCACCCTCCTGCCCGAGCCGTGGCCCTCGGAGGACACCGCCGATGATAAC
This sequence comes from Plecotus auritus, assembly GCF_963455305.1. Lineage (NCBI taxonomy): Eukaryota > Metazoa > Chordata > Mammalia > Chiroptera > Vespertilionidae > Plecotus > Plecotus auritus. The sequence goes on along the minus strand of NC_137776.1, from coordinate 72,972,152 downwards.
CTGGCACCCCAGGTAGAAACCCAGCCAAGTGCGAGCGTTTGAAGCTGCCGTTTGGCTGCCATCGTGTCGGCGAAAAGAAAGAATTCAGGCACCATGTCATCCAGTACAAAGGATAAAAACGGATTCAACCGGAAATTCAATGTGGCACCACATATGGGATACATGAGCGCGGTTATACAACAGGCCACATATTTTTTTTTGAACAGTCTCCTCCATGTGATGCCGAGGACATGTGTAACCATCATAACGTCTCTAGGAATCTGTGTTTAATTTGAGTCGGGGTGGTGGCAGGGATTGGAGATCTGAAGCCGCCACAGGTTTGTGGCAGATGGCTCTGTGTCAGCTATGACAAGCAGCCAGGCTCGGCTTCCTCTGCAGATTTTCTTTTCTCTCTGATCAGGTAAATATGGGCACACTCTGGAAAGTTCTACAGACTCTGCCTTAGGCTGCGAGTTTGTGACTGAGCCCCATCTGTCACAGACCTTCCCCTGGTCCCGTGGCGAGCAGAGACCTGAACTGGCCACGGAGGGCTGCCCAGGAGAAAGGAGTCATCTCACCCTGCGAGGGGAAGGGAGAGAAAGCAAAGGAGGAGCATTAACGACCCGGACACGAAGGCATGCTGGACATTCATGCTGCACATTTGCATCACCGCCATCAATTGGATTTCAAAAAGCCACCCAATAAGTGGTTCTCCAGTTTTAGCACCTCAGGAAATGCCAGTTTCTGATTGGTTTAAAGTAGAACTATTTCCAAGCGCAGGAGAAAGCTCCCGTTTTTTTGGTGTGTGTGTGTGTGGTTTTGTTTTTTTTCCAAATGTGTACATTCTGCTGTCCATATACTTCCTGCTTTATGTGATGGATGACAGCTATTAGAAGTTTATCATCCAACGTTTAACTTTATAAACACAAGATATACATGTTTTTGCTAATGTGAATTTTACTTTTAAGTGGTGAAGGCAGGAGAGAAATGCTATTGTAATTGCGTGGAATTTACAAAGCACTTCAAGTTTACTAACAGGTTTATAGTCATTATTTCATTAGAGCAGTACCTCAGGGGGAAAATGCTATTAAGAATTAAGAAAAAAAAAAAAAAGCCTTCCAAGTTTACAGATGAATCATACAGGGGTTAAGAAGTTCACCTGGAGCTAGGCTGCAAGCAAGCAGCAGAGGACATGGAGTCAAAATCTCTAAGTGATCTGAGTCACTCAGAGTGTGTCTATTGTGCTAAAGGTTTTTTACTTTCATTTTACTTAGACAAATCAAAGGATAACTAAGCCCAATAAAATCAAGGAAGGCAGTGAAGAAGGAGAGAGGGAGGAGGGAGGAAGGGGACTGACAGAATTCACCTTAAATGATGCTAATGCTGCTGAGAGATTTCAGAAGTTCTAAAAATGGCACAGGCTTTCAAAGTTTCCATCTTTAAGGAAAAGGTAGTGACTTTGGAGAGCTGTTAATATTAGTGAGCAACACCTTCTTCACATCTAGAGTATAAGTTCAAATTAAAAGAGGACCATAATGTGGCCTGTCTCTTCAAGGAAACTTAGAGTGGCTTGGCTGTGGTTTGGGTAGCTATGGCCTGATCCAATTAAGACAACCGCTAATGGCTTTTCTGGGCACTGAGTCTGAATTATAAGCTTAATCATTGTTTGGATTCACTTTTAGGCAGAAATCAGATAATTCTTCTCTCCTCCGAATAACAGCAGGTTACAAAGATTTCTAGAATGTTAAAGAACTTGAAGAGAAAAAAAAAATCAACAGCTATCTTCTGAAAAATCTTAAGAAACTACAAGTCACTTTCATAAGGCACAAGAAAGGATGACATCTCTTTTACCCCCATACAGAACATTGCTCAATTCATAAATAAAAGTAACAAGTGATAGGACTTCTGTCTGGGAAGTACCTACTTATACAACTGCCCTATTTGTACTCTTGCTATTTTCCATACTGGTAACAAGGACATCTCCATACAACTTTTTTTTCTTAAAGCATTTTAAAATATAAAGATCAAAGGTTCTCTAAAAGCATAAAGCACTGATCTCAAATACTGTTAGGAATATTTACAAAGAAAATTCACATAGTAAAATAAGGCAAAAAAATCTGCAACTTCATGGCATTAGATTTGCTTGGGTTATAAAAGGAAGAACTATTGTTAGTGTAAGAAGTCAACCCTTGGCTAATTATTTTCTGATTACTTCTGGAATCTTGTGTTCAAGTGAAGTTTGAGAGTCATAAAGGGCTCCTATTTTATCTCTGTGACAAGTGTGTGGCCAGTGTGTCTAACCTACTTAGAAGAGGGAACGTCCGAAGGTACCAGAAAGCTGCAGTCAATGGCTAAGCCAGGATGTAAACGTTTTAAAGAAATAGTTTTAATTTTTAAGATTAAAAAATTATTTTAGATTGTAATGTAATTAATAAACAGTTTCTGTATGCATTGGATTGCTCTTAAGGTCTTAAGAAAAATGTGTGTGTGTGTGAGAGAAAGAGAGAGAGAGAGAGAGAGAGAGAGAGAGAGAGAGAGAGAGAGAGAGAGAGAGAGAAGAGGACACTGCATTCAGAGGAATTTAAACATTTCGAGTCTGAAACCATTTTAGGTGAGAAGTCACTGGCACTGTGTTCTATAGTAGAAAGAGTCACTTTAAGAAAAAGAAGTATCAAATTCTGTTTCTGCTTTTCAGTTACTGTTTCAGCATTCTGTTTCAAATCCTGCTTCAAGTTATAGCCCCCAAACTCTCACTCATATTGAAAGTATAATGTCTCATGTGAGAAGAAAGCCAAGTGTTAGTAGCCTTATTCTAGTCATTAAATTTCCAAGTGTGTGAATCCATATGAAAAATTCTATCCTAAAGTGAACTCTATATGATAAGCAATGGAGATGATTTTAAAAATGTAAACTTTTAACAAAAAAGAGTAAGGTGTAAAAATGTAAAAGGAGCAAGTTTAAAAATTCAGTGATATTCTATCCTTTTAGCTCTCAGAGCATATGTTTTATAAAAGCAAAATAGCACTCTCCAATGGAATAAATCTAAAAAAAACCCCACCGTCAACATTTTTTTTACAGTACACACAAAAGATTCTTCCATTGCATAAGAAAAGTAGGTAAAAAGCTGTCTTGGGGGAAATAATTCCCTGGTACTTAGTGAAGGCAAATGCTACCTGAAAAAAAAATATATACTTACAAAAGATAAGTGAAAAAAATATCGTAACTTTATATCTTAATTATAAAGTTTTAAAAGCCGTTCTTTTTCTCTTTTGGTTCTAAATCCTGCTACAACAACCACACTAACTCTGTGGTATTTCCTGTCATTTTTACCAGTTATTCCTGACAATTGCATATTAAAGCTCTTAATTACTTATAATTCCTGGGCCAATTCATTAATTTTTAGATTAATTTTTAGATAAATATCATCAAGTTCTATGAATGAGAGCATACATAACTTGAAGCGAAGTTAAAAGCTGATAAATTTGGACAGTGGAAATACAATGATCAATACTTTACCATTCTCACCACATTGAAAAAAAATTTCTTTTTTTTGTATTTATATGAGATGATGGATGATAACTAAACTTATGATAATCATTTCACAATATATGAAACTGCTGTATATCAATTATATCTCAATAAAACTGGAAAAAAATTCACCAGAAGGGAAAAAAAATCAATAATTTGATGGTGAACTCACTGACAATAGTTTGGTGTCATATATAACAAATGAATCCGTTTGTATTAATACTTATTATTCTACTTCTTCAATTTTTATAATCTGCACATTTTGATAGTCTGTCACGTGGGAAACAACTTGACTGATATTTTATACAAACAAGACCACTACTAAACTTTAAAAATTGGGAACTCTGGACATAAACCTGGAACGACTGTTTTCTGTGGGAGGCTCCTGCGTACACGACACAATCGTATCGACTCCAGAGTAACACTGAAGCCTGGAACTGTTCAGTCAGCATTTTAAACTATTATGAGCTACCTTCTGAACCATTGCCAAGTTAATAGACAATGAAAGATAATGAGCTTGAAATTGGGTGTTAAATTGCATTTTTGGTTCTCTCCCTTTTTCTTGAAGTTTAACTGTTTCCTGCAGAAACAAAGTCATGTTTTGATGTATCGCTATGTAAATATGTATTGTAGGCCATGAAAGGGAAAGGAGAGACACAAGGAGGCAAACTGTATTTCCTGTAGGGAGGTTATACATTAACATAGGAAAATTAAAATATGCTGGATTATAAAACTGCTAGATTGTAAACTATACTGAATTTATGGAAAATGAAGATGCTACATTCAAAGAATATAAAAAGGTATATTACTCATGGCCTACAGCCACCTTCAAAATCATAAAGCAGATTTATCCCAGTTCAATTACTCAGACGTTTAGTGGGGCCTTTTTGTGTTGTTGTTTCAACAATGTAAAATTCTTGATTCAAACAAGGGAAGAAAGATAATGAATAAAGGGACTGAACGATGATGCTATTTAAATTATGTTCCCTTTGCCTTTGCCATTCAGAGAGGAGACAGACAGTCTAATTCAAAACAAACTGAGGGTTTTTAATGTCATTTTATTAAACTGGGCAAGGGAAACATTTGATTCTTGAAAGTCATCTTTAAAATAGTTTAAAAATGAACACCAAACTTCACTAATGTCGTTCACCTGAATTTTTGAGGACTGAAGATTTCATTATGATGGGAAGAAAGGCTTATCCTCATTAGTATAATTGTAGAATCTCTCCTTTACTTCCTTTTAAACTAATGAGTTACATTAATCCAGGTTCATTTTTATAAGCCTCTTGGGGCTAAATGTAAAGGACAGTCATCTTAGAAAACAATAAATTAAAAAAAAAGCATGTACCGTGCATTAAGTGCACATATTTCATAAGACCTAGGTTAATATAACTGGCATCCAGTTTAATTAATCCTTGTTAGTGTAACAACTAATATCCCTCCCTAACATGTTTCCTTTAAACATTAGTATGTTAATTAAATGTGTTTTTTTTAAGATTTTTTTCTTTGTACTTCAATATGGCATTTATACTGCCTAAATCGCTTCTCAATAACTACCTTATAGAGATGTTTCCTTACAATATCAGGTCTCTTGCAGAAATTCTGGAGCCTTTTTGAAAGCTGTTCAGGTGTAGAATACAGATATTCAGCTGCAGGAAAAACAGATACATTTTTAATGAAACAAAAACCTCAAAGCACACACTCGATATTAGTCACTTTACTAATTAAAAATGCATATTGCTCTGTGCCGCCTCGTGTTTTACATTATTTAAGCATGATTTTATAAGGTTACCTCAGCTCACAAGGATGTTTAATGCTAAATAAGACTGTGTAGTTGTGCTGTTTAGACATCTCCTTTGGGTGATTAAAATACATTATTCTAATGTAACACAATGCATATGTGATATATTTAGTGATGAGTTTTTGTTTTTTTTCAAAAGAACTGGTACTATTGCCGTATGTACCCTGTACAACAGTTGCATGTTATTAACTAGTCAATTGTTTAAATAATTTGGTGTGACTCTCAGTCCTCGATTTTTCTCTGTGTATATCATTAAAAAATCTGTAAGCAATTGCAGCAACGCGGACCTGCTTATAAAAACCCATCAGTATGGGATGTGTATGCTAACAATGAAGAATGCTATTTGAAAACTTGCTTTTTTGTTATCTTAAAAGAACAGATGGTAAATATAAGCTTACTCTAATGTATTAAAACATAAAATTTTCCTTAACACTAACATGTTGACTTGCCAAATAAACAATTGCTCCTGCCTAAGTTTATTTTCAAACTTTCGCATTTAGCACCAATCACGTATTAAATCCCCGCAAAGACGAAAGAACATTAAAGCAGCTACCTGGAAATATTTCAGGATAAACCAAATCTTTGGGACAAAGTGGGTAACAACCACAACACACAGCTTCCAACCTAAAGAAATGTTAGACAGAGGACAAAGATATATTAAAAAGACATTCCTATCATAGCCAGAAAGCAGTTTGGTTAGCTAAGTGAACAGAATGAGCCCAGAGTTAGCTGGGGTGAAAATCATGGTCGGCAGTACAAGCCTAAAAGCCAAAGTTGCTCTTTTAAAAGATTTTATTGATCATATATGCATTTCATAGAACAGAACCAACAGCATATGTTTTGTTCACTGAATTAATCAAAGCGCAGTTCTGCATTTTTTTGTTTTTAAAATACTGTTTAACACATTTTATAATCAGCAGATAAACACATGTAACAACATGGAAAAGTATGGGCAGCTTTTCTTAATAATGCTGCGAAGCCCCAGAATGTTCATTTTTCAAAAATGTTTAAATAAAATAGCAAATACTTAACTTCAACACTGTAGCCGTAGGAATGATCGAGGCACTTTTCAAAGCATCAGGGAAAAAAATTTACAATCTGTTGTGATGGGGCATTTTCATTTTGTAGCTCGTGCCTCCAAACAACTTGTTATTATGCAGAATGGAAAACTAGTCCCCCTTTTATTGAAAAATGCTCATGAAGATTACCTCCATGAACATTTTGCTTTCCAGACTAAAACATGCGGCTCTTTTTCCATTTTATCAGAAGAGAATACTTTTGTTATTAAACAAAGAAACCAGAAAGTTTCGCTTTGTGACAGGCTTTCCCCAAGGACCACCTACAGGGTGTTTTTTTTTTTTTTTTCTGCGTCACTGCAGTGAGGGTTAAGCAGAGGGAAGGTAATGCACCTCAAAGGCTGTGTCCGTCCTGGATAATGGCTACTGGTCTGACATAATAAACCTTAAAGATACCACTGTCATTTCTGTTGGCTAGGAATTATGCAGTGAAATTCAAAACATGCTTTAAATATGTTTATTTTATGAGACACTTTGAATCGCATCCAAAACGTTGACCAGAAGAGGAATTTTATTTTGAACTGCACATTTTTTTCAACCCAAGAATGATTGGAAGTTATGTCAATGTTTACCTTGTTTACTTACAGTGACAAAGTACATGCAATTTGTTTCTATTTATTTATTTATTTATTTATTTATTTATTTATTGTCATTTAAGCTGTTTTTAAGTGGGCGATGTGTTCCCTATTTATTGTGGACTGAAATTAGTTTTAATGAAAAAGTATTTACTTTGAGCTGCAGAGTTTAGAAAAAGACTGAGTTCAAAGTTTTTCTTTAGAACGGATAGAAGTTACAAAATGACACAGTGGAAGGCACAGGACCTAGTTAGCAGTTATTAATTTCAAAATCCAAACTAATATCTAATATTCTCTCCTCTACATACGGAGGGTCCGCATAGAAATTCTGGTCGGAAGCGCAGCTCTCAATGGCTCTGTGACTGCATTATAAAACATTCACAAAAGTTTTGAGCACGTAAACCAGAGATATTCTTTATGAACGAAAAGAAAATATGCACTTTATCTGAAGACACTCTGCTTAAAACTGCAGTGCTAGTCGAAAAGCAAATACATACGAACATTCTCTTATAATTACATAAAATCAAAAGAGTGAAGTCACAGGCATTTCAGAAAGTGCACATGTTATCTGCTTTTTAATAATGGATTTGAATTAGAGTGTTCTGTTCCCCGAAAGAAAATTGCAGGCCAAGTAACATTTTGAGTCATCGCATGAGCATGTACCATGCCATTTCCAAAAAACCTCTGCTAATTAAAATACAGTGAGATAGGAATGGCATTATTTGATTTAGGAAGAAAAAATTCACAAATCGGATTTCAACTTGTATTGGTAAATTATCTTATGCTTCTAGTTCTAATTCATCAAAAAAAAAAACAACAAAAAAACAAAAAAACACAAAAAAAAAACCCAAACCAAAATAACCAACCATCACTTTTGGGTATAATTTTGACTTGTTAAAATACCAAACCTTACTGTATACATTATTTGTATCTGGACTATGTTTTAAAATATAGTATATAGGTCATACTATTTTTAAAGAAATTTATAAAATTCATTCTCATAAGTTTCTCATATTTTAAATGGGGGGAAAAACCCTATCATCTTGTGACAATAATACAATTATTCATCATTTCAATTCTTATGCCCTACCAGTTAAATAATAAATAGGGTTCCAATTGATCTATTGTTAAAATGACTAGCAAATGACCTTTTTATTCCAATTAACAAATCATCTGCTAAATCTATGAATCTTAATATTCAGATCTATTCACTTCAATTCATACAATTTATCTGGAAATAGTTGTTGGGCTTTTGATTCTAAATATAATTAGCTGATAATTTTGCTTGGCTGAATTACTTTTCTGGAGGGCCTGCAAAGGCTCTCAGTCGCATTATCTAGCAATAATGAATCTGATAGGTGAAATTTTTTACTGTAATGAGGATGAGACACAGTTGTGACACCTGAGTCTACTAATAACAGAAGACTGCTAATTATCGACAGCACTTTTTTGTGTGATGCAAGGAGAAAAAAAATCCCTCATTATTAAAAAATAAAAAGTTACAATTATAAGTGACACCAGAGGAGAGTAAATAAAATGGAGTGATTAAAACATTGCTGCTTTAAGGGTGTTTTTAATTAAGTGGAAATGCTAATGTTGTCATACTTAGCAGATGGGATTAAAATTAGTTATTGTAAGTAACTCATATTTTATGTTATGGTTTCCACAGCATGTCTACAAGATCTAAGAAAGTGATACATTCCATAAGACATTTTAAAAATGAAATTCTCATACTCTTTACAACTCATAATAATGAACATCATGAATAAACTATTGAAAAAAATCCTGCCAAGGATTTTACCATAGTGACTTAACTAGCAAGGAATGTAGCCATAATGTCCTGGCCGGCTACAGTCTCACTGATGGTATGCCTCTTGCTTTGCTGATTGTTGCATTCCCTATTTCATTCACACTCAACAAAAACAAAAGTTTGGTACTTGGGCGCTGAGCCAACATCAAATGTGGTGTCAAGAAGGTAGGGCCTGGATACAAGGAAAGATCATGACCACCCACTAAGGTGATGTTCTAAACTAAAACAGAGGATGCATCATGTAACTGCAGATAAAAAGCTAATTGCACACTTTCTCCTACTTTATTTGTGTAAAATTTTCCATCTGCTACATCTAAAGATGTCTAAACTGTTAGTATCAAACCTGCATTCAGCTGCCAGCTGTGCACATTAAGGATTGCAAAACACTAAGTAAATGAGCCAGCATGAAGCCGAGTGGTAGTGGTCCATCTGCCCAGGGCTGTGGGGAAGGACCCCAGTACCTGGTCCTTTTCAGAGCCTGTCTTTGCTTCAGTGGATAGGAGAGGAAATTAGCCACATTTCTAAGCGTCTCCATTTACAATACCCAATGTATCTGCATTTTCCTGGGTAACTTCTGTGTATTCGATGAGTATTCTTCTAGAACAAGTTAATGGAATTCATCTCTTTTTGAAGGTTCTTTGGATACATTTTAATAAAGCCCATTTAGAAATGGTCTTTAAAGATTAA